>NW_026057585.1:97032424-97055406 GCF_023721935.1 Panthera uncia
TTTTATTTTATTTTATTTTATTTTATTTTATTTTATTTTATTTTATTATTTTTGAAGTTTATTTATTTTGAGAGAGAGAGCGCATGTGAGCAAGCAGAGGAGGGGCAGAGAGAGAGAGAGGGAAAGAATCCCAAGCAGGCTGTGTACTATCAGTGGAAAGCCCAGTGTGGGGCTCGAACTCATGAACTGTGAAATCACGACCTGAGCAGAAACCAAAAATCGGACGCTCAACTGACTGAGCCACCCAGGTGCCCCTGTTTGTTTGTTTGTTTTTTTGTTTTTAGAGACAGAGAGTAAGTGTGCAAATAGGGGAGAGGGGCGGGGGGGGGGCGGTTAGGGAATCCCAAGCAGGCTCCACACTCAGCACGGAGCCCAACAGGGGTCTCAATCCCACAACACGCAGGATCATGACCTGAGCTGAAATCAAGAGTCAGATGCTCTGGGGTGCCTGGGTGGCTCAGTCGGTTAAACATCCGACTTCGGCTCAGGTCATGATCGCGCGGTGTGTGAGTTTGAGCCCCACGTCGAGCTCTGTGCTGACAGCTCGGAGCCTGGAGCCTGCTTCGGATTCTGTGTCTCCCGCTCTCTCTGTCCGTGCCCTGTGCTTGCTCTGTCTCTCTCTGTCTCTCAATAATAAATAAATGTTAAAAAATTAAAAAAAAAAAAAAAAGAAGAAGAGTCAGATGCTCAACCGACTCGGCCACCCAGGCACCCCTGGCCTGGCTGTTTTTATGCATCTAGGGCATGGTTTCTTCTTTGCAAAAAGGGAGCAGTAATCCCATGCATGGGCAGGATCTGAGGGGTAATTCGGCTCACCTGTGTTGAGTGCCCAGTGACAGGCCTGAGATAGGGTAGGCCCCCACAAGTGCTCAGTCCGCAGTGGGTCAGGACTCTGGAAGGGCCTCCCCGGGCGAGGGGATGGAGGTGATCATTTCCCAAAGGACCTCGCAGCCTTGCCCAGCCGTTCCTTTCCCTCTCTGGCCCTCAGCACCTTTGACAGCATGTGCTTCCGGCAGGGCACAGGGCATTCCTGGAGAAGGGGCCTTGGGGGCCCTCCTTGGGGAGCCTGTGGACAGGCCGGGTGTTTTATGGAGTCCGGGGGAGTCCTGCATTAGCTGTATCTGTTAAATGCCAAGAAGCCAAGTTGGTTTAATATGATTGTAGCTGCTGCTTTGATAAATCAAAATAATTAAAAATAATAAATTTGATTCCTCAACCAACAGGCCGTGTGTGGGCACAGGGCCTGGGCTGCCGGGCTAGGGCCGGGGAGGTGGGAGGGGGCCCTGGGACACGGGAAGGCCTGTCTTTGTGGGATCATAAATGAGGAGGTGGACGGCAGCTCAGCAGATCGACTGGGGGAAGAGGGTCTTTCACTCTGCAGAGCTGTTGGCCAGCCCGGGTGGGAGTCCCAGCTGGGCCTGCCGTGGGCTCTGAGGCCTGGGGCTGCCCTCGGTTTCCTCATCCGTCCACCTGCCTCACAGGGCCATGTGAGGAGTCCGGCCTGCCCGTGAATGCCGGTCAGCCCCGTGTTGCGTAGGCCCCGGTGGCCCCTCTCGGTCATCCTTGCGCCCCACGGCCGAGGTGACCCCACACGGTCACAGCAACCGAGTAGCTCGCCAGGAGCTCTTCCTCCAGCTGCCGGCTGTTGTCCTAACACAGGATTGTTCTGTTTATGAGGACATCCCCGGTTGTAGACGTTTCTATTGATAGCTTCCTTCTGCTTCCAGAGTTGTGGCAGGAAGTACATGCCACTCCCCGTGGACCCTGGTCCCTGGTCTGGGCGCTGGCAGCTCTGACATGGGTGGGTGGGTGGGTGGGTGGGAGGGGGTAGGGCGGCTGGCCCCTTGGTTTCCACTCCGTCCCCTTCCCCCCCTCGCCCCCGCTCCACAGCCTCAGGAGCCGTATTTGGTGTCTGATCCAGAAGAGCCTGAGCAGCTGGAAATCTGAACTGAGTGGAGGGGGCAGGGGCTGGTGGGGAGGGAGGGACAGGGTGTCTGTCTCTTTAAATGCACTTTGTGTCAGTGTGATAAGGAATTTGATGGCTTTATCAGAAATACCAAAGCTTTATTTAGCAGGGCGAGGCCCACACCACTCAGCTCCACACAATCTGCTGATAAATTGCAAAAAAGAAAAAACCCAACATCTCACCAACACCCAGCACAGCAAGGGAGAATAGGCAAGGCGGACGGGAGGGCAGGGGAAGCAAACTTGGAAGCTTGGGGGGCTATGGAGGTGCAGGGGGTGGGAGCGGCCATGGGTGCAGGGCTTTCTGGAAAAGTGCTCACAGGCAGGCACTCCTCCATTCTCCACTGGTAGCCTTTGTTGATTTTTCTGTCATTCGGCCAGAAATACAATAATTATCTTCATTCTTCCAGGGAGAGGGCCGGTGAAAGAGACCTCTCGTCTTCCTTGGCTGCTTTTATCTCCCGCTCCTGTCCCCCCGCCAGCCCAGCCCACCCCAGTCTCTAGGTGAATCCTCCTGGCCACCCGACTGGCAGAGCTGGTGAAGGCAGGGCTAGCCTCACGAGGGGGATATGTTTGGCAGAATGCAGGAGACGCTGTCAGGGGTGGGGAGTTGCAACTGCAAAAAAGGGGGTCCCTGCTCCCTACGGCATGGCCAAGGCAACTGGGGAGGGACAAAGTCTCTGCCCAGCTCCCAGGAGGAAGCTGGAGGCGCAGTGGCAGCCCCCCCCCCCCTTCGCCTACTGTGACATTCCAGGGCTTTTCCATGCTATCTGCCGGTTGGGTGGCTCTTGGGGAGCCCCCTATCCTGGCCACTCTAGATTTCTGCACCTTCTGGAGGGTCAGCAAAAGGGCAGAATGACATTTCCATCTCTGTTTCTTCCTCCTTAAGCCTTCTCTCCGCATCCCGTGTGTTTCTTCTTGGCCCTTTCTCTTGGGGAGGCCCTCCCCTGACCTGGCTCTCCGGGCCTGTGCCCCACAGGTGCAATCAAGGCAGCACCCGGTCTTCCTCCTGACTGTCCGTGCCCCTCCTTCTCCCCTCTGCACCCCACGAACCTTTTGATACGAGCAAACCGAATTGAAGCCCCCACGGTCCCCACGACACCTCTTTGGATGTACTTCGAAGGTTTTCTGCCTTCCGGAAACTGAGGCAGGTACCCCCTCTCGGGGCCCATAGGAGAGCCACACGGAACGGGAGTGTGTTGGGTGCTGTGTGTAGGTGGCAGCGGAGGCACCTGTTTCTCCAGCTTCCTGGGGGCTGTCCTCTGCCCGGCTGCACAGGGACACTTCCTATAGCCCAGCTGCCTGGCTCCCAGGCCCCTCACGCCCTTCTAATGGCGCCCCAGTCTGTCCGGGCCAAGGGCTTGGTGTGGTCACCACGGGCCCTGCCTATCTCAGGTCCAGGGCTGCGGCTGCTACTCTCCCCTACCCGGTGTTCCTCTTGGTGCCTCATTGTGTTGGTTGAGGAGGGGACATCTCTGCCCACATGGCCATCCCGAAACATGGCGAAAGGGCCAAGGCTGGGCTCAGGGCTTGGGGCTCAGGGCTCAGGGCTCATGGCCCATGAGCTGACCCCTCAAACAGGATAGAGGCTGGGTGAGGCCAGAGGATGCTTCCGGGGCAGTTATGGGGAGCCCCAAGTCAGGCGGCCCCGAGGCAAGGGTGAGCAGAGTCTATGAACAACTCTGCACTAAGCACCCTCACTGGAGCCGACGAGGAGCCGCGTGCAGGAGCTGAGCCCGTGTGCTCTCTAGAGGCAGGGAACCGGAGGGAGCCCTGGCCGAGGTGAGGCCGGCGGTCCCGGTGCCCTGGCAAATCAGCCTCATAGGAATTCCTGCGCTTTAGAGAGTGGCACAGCGGGATTAGCCCAACTGCCTGGAAAGGGGAAATGCTGGGCGGAGAAACAGGGGAGCTTGGAGGAGAGGGCGGGGGCCGGGCCGGCCAGGGAAGGGCAGAGGGTGGAGGAAACTGTGGCAAGGCCGCGGCCGGGAGACAGACAGGAGGAGTAAGTGGAAGTGACAGGGTCAGGCCAGACCTTTGTCCTCCAGCCTGATTAGAGAGTCTGCCCTGGATTTCTGAAACTTTGGGATGTTGTCGGACAAACTGGAGCTTAATTCTGTCAGAGCGCCGGGGAGATTAGAATTGACATCCTGGGAGCACATTCCTGGCTGGGCAGAAATCCAGCCCCCGCTGGGAAAAACCTGTGAAAGCATGGTCAGCCCAGGGGCGGCGGCGGGGGATGCCCGTCGGGCCCGGGGGCCACTTCGGC
The DNA here is from genome assembly GCF_023721935.1 of Panthera uncia. NCBI lineage: Eukaryota > Metazoa > Chordata > Mammalia > Carnivora > Felidae > Panthera > Panthera uncia. The sequence goes on from NW_026057585.1 coordinate 97,036,656, forward strand.
GCTGAGGGTTGGAGCCAGGAGCCTTCAGAAGGCTGGGCCGTGTTGCGGGAAGGCCCCGGCCCAGCGGAAAGAATGGAGGCAGAGCCGCTTCCGAATCTAACTGCTGGTTCTGCGCCTTTGCGTAGCGGTGCTGCCTTGGGAAGTGAGCTTAAGTTGGTGGAGTCTCAGTTTTCGCACCTGTAGGAAGGGCCGAGTCTGCCTTCTGGACGCACCGAACGTTCCTTTGAAGTTGAAGGTGTAACCTTAGAAAGCTGGGAGGAAGGGGTCAGACTCTTCTTCGTGCTCAGCCGCAGCAGAGACGGGGCCCGCTGGAGGCCTACGAGGGCTTTGTGCCGTCCCTGGGGGCTGCTACAGCCGAGGCCTGAGACGGTGCCTGTCCCTGCACCAAGGAGGGCCTTTCCAGCAGCCAGCCCCGTCAGCTGTGAGGAGCCTGCGGTAAACCCGTGCCCTGTGTGTCTAAGAGCTCCAGGGATCCCCTGCTGAAACCAAGCGAGCCCCAGGAAGGGACGTGGGCCCTCCGGGAGCATCCGGTCCAGAATGGCTCCTCGCAGACCAAGAGGTGGGGTCAGAGGACTGGAGTGAGGACCGAGCACCTTAGCCCCAAACCAGGCCGTTTCTAGAAAAACAGAGTACCCCTCCCCGCTTCCCTCCTGATTCTAATGACTTCTAAATATTGGTAAATATTTTGGCTAATGCAGGCTCTCATGGCAGAGAGCAAAGCTGTCTGCAGTTCAGGACCTACAAATTATTTATTAAAGATCTGAGATGCGGTGCAATTATGTGGAAAGAACCCCCCAAAATTAAATAAATAACTAACAAAATAAATAAATAACAGCCACACTGGCCTCCTGAAGGCTTGGGGAGCTGCATACATGATTGCCGTCTTGATGAAATCCCCCCGGATGTAATGAGCTGATTTTCTGCTGTTAGATGAAGGGTTCGTTAGGATAATGGAACGAAGCTAAAATATAAATGACTCCCTGTCAAGAAGCAGCTTTTGTTTGTTGATCTCCTGACAGTTCCCGGGCCAAGGCAGGGGTTTATGTGTGCACACGCATTCAGGAGCGGGCAGGAGGGCGGGAGAGGGCTTAGGGAGCTGCCCCGGGGCCTGGCTCTCCGGTCATCCTAGGCTTTCCCTGCAAGGTGGCCCTCCTTACTTTGGGGAGCCCCAGAGCCCTGGTGGGGTGTGGGGGGCAGGAAAGTCCTTGATTCAGACCCTCCTTCCCCACCCAGAGGACAGACGGCTTGTTGCACGAAGCGGCTGGGGAGCGGCAAAAGTTATCTGGGGAGCCTGGCAGAGACGGATGGGCTGGGCTGTGCACGTGGGGAACCACACGCGAGACGAGATGCGCCGAGCGTGCGTGTGCAGGGGAATGGTAGCATCGAGGATACGGAATCCTAGGCTCTTGAGTGACGTATGCTGAGGGGAGGCCCAGCCCTGGAGCCACCCTGGCCTCTCCATATTATCTTTTCCCTCAGCGGTCCCAAGGCGCAGCCTACAGAGAACCTAGGAATACTGGGCAGTTAGTGCACGCCAGTCTCCAGGAAGAAGGGGCCCCTCTGAAATTGTGATGATTCACCCTCCCGCCCCCTTGCTTGGCTTTTCTAAGACCTATGCAGAGCTGCCGCATGGGGAATAGCTTTCTCCTTTCTCAAGCTGCTGCTGCTGCTGCTGCTGCTTCGGCTGTATTATTTTACTTTATTGTGGTAAGATGCAACTTCACGTAAAATTTGCCACCGTAACCATTTATTTTTTTTTTAATTTTTGTCAACGTCTGTTTATTTTTATTTTTTTATTTTTTTGAGAGAGAGAGAGAGAGACAGAACTCGCGCGGTGGGGGGGGGGGGGGGGGGCGGGGAGAGAGAGAGGGAGACACAGAATCCGAAGCAGGCTCCAGGCTCTAGGCCATCGCACAGAGCCCGATGCGGGGCTCGAACTCGTGAACCGCGAGATCCTGACCCGAGCTGAAGTTGGACGCTCAGCCGACAGAGCCACCCGGGCGCCCCTGTCGTGACCGTTTTAAGCTGCACACGTCAGTGGCACTAAGTACATTCGCAGGGTTGTACACCCGTCACCAACATCCAGTTCCAGAAATCTTTCATCACCCCAGACAGACACTCTATCCCTACGAGCAGCCACTCCCCAGTCCCCCTGCCCCCTGCCCCTGACAACCACCAATCTGCTTTCTCTCCCTATGGATTTGCCTGTTCTGGGCCTTCCATGTGAATGGAATCCTACGACACGTGACCTTTGTGTCTGCCTCCTCTTACTTCGCATGTTTTCAGGGTGCACCCGTGTTGCGCTGTGTGAGACTTTCCGTTCCTTTTCAGGGCTGAGTCATAGTCCACCGCGCGGTGTTTATCCAGCCATCCTGCCGCTGGGCGTTCGGGCTGGGTTCGTTCACCTTTCGGCTGTTGTGAATAGAGCATCTATGAACATTCTTGTCCACCTTTTTATTTGGGTCCGTTTTCCATCCTTTTGGGTGTATACTAGGAGCCAGGTTGCTCCAGCCTCTTCAAGTTAGTAACAAACTATATATTGAGTGCTTACTGTGTGTCGGACCGTAGTGCTACGCGTTATCTCAGTGAACCTTCACAACGGCCGGGAGAACCTGAGGCTCCGGGAGGACTCTCTTTGGTTTTCGGCGGTTCTCCAGGCCTAGGACAGCATCTGGCATAGAGGAGGTCTTCAAGAAATATTTGATTTACTGAACCAGCTGCCTTTGAGGTGGGGACTCAAAAGCACCCCTGCTTTTCCGACGAAGAGGCTGAGGCCTGGAAAGGCTAAGCGGCCTGCCCCACCAGATCCCGCGGTGGCAAGTGACAGAGGCGAGATTCAAGCCCCATCTCCCTGACTCTGCTCTTTTTAATTTTTTTTACATTTTTTAACGTTTATTTATTTTTTGAGAGACAGAGACAGAGTGTGAGCTGGGGAGGAGTAGAGAGAGAGGGAGTCACAGAATCTGAAGCAGGCTCCAGGCTCCCAGCTGTCAGCACAGAGCCCGACGTGGGGCTTGATCTCATGAACTGCAAGATCATGACCTGAGCCCAAGTCGGACCCTTCACCGACTAAGCCACCCAGGCGCCCCTCCCTGACTCTGCTCTTGATCCCTATGTTGTAGGTTTTATCTTCCTCCTGCCTAGCGCCATGCCATGCACACGGTATGTGCTCCATGGAATACCTAAGACCACTGCAGAGCAGGGGACAGAGAGAGATCTAGGGTCGATTTACCTGCTAGAGGGGCTGGGTGAAGCCTGGAGCCGGTGGTGTCTTTCTGTGCATCTGTGTGGCAGAACGCGCCCATCTGTCCAAGGAGGCACTGCCACCCCCTCATTGAGCCCTAAGCCGGCAAAGACTGCACTGGGCACTGCGGAAACCTTGTAGGCAATCTGGCCAGAATTACTCCTCACCTTGACCTTTGAGGCTCCCCGATGGGGGACAGCAAACCCGGCCACCGACCTGGATCCCTCTTATTAGGGAGAGGATGGGTCCCACCAGGAGGGTCTCAGGCACCTCCGCCTTGAGTGGTCAGGCAGGGCCCCTGGGAAATTGGAAGAGTTTCTTCCCTCCATGGGGTCTCAGGAGGGGTGGGGAGGCCCGCTCCTCTCCTGGAATCCGAGAGAGTAAGGCAGGAATGGGGACCCTGCAGGACAGCATCCAAGGCCAAGGCCTGGTCAGGGAAAGACTGAGACACAGAGGGTGAGCGAGAGGGCCTGGGGCTGGTGGGGGTCAGCTGCGTACTTCCCTGCTTTTTAATTTATGTTACTTATTAAAAACATTTCCTGGGGCGCCTGGGTGGCTCAGCCGGTTGAGCGTCCGACTTTGGCCCAGGTCATGATCTCATGCCTCGTGAGTTCGAGCCCCACGTCGGGCTCTGTGCTGACAGCTCGGAGCCCGGAGCCTGCTTCGGATTCTGTGTCTCCCTCTCTTCTCTGCCCCTCCCCGGCTCGCACTCTGTCTCTCTTTCTCTCAAAAATAAATAAACATTAAAAACAAAACAAAACATTTCCTGAGCCAGGACTTTGACAGAACAGGGTGGGAAAACCCCTTTCCTGCCCCCAAACAACTAGACTCTCTCTCCCTGTTGACCTGTACAGATTTTTCAGGATTCTGGCCAAATTCCAACCCAGCTTGTGTTTGGAACCACCCCCACCCCCACCCCTACCCCAATCGAGAGTCCTGATCTGATTGCTGGTGCTGGGCCTGGGCGGCCAGCCCCACCTGCCCCCTGCCTGCCTTGGGGTGTCGGGTTCCTTTCCCTAGGAGGGGACAGGCACCTGCTGGATTGTGCAGAGCCCTTGGCCCCCTCTTTGTCCCGCTAACCACTGTGTAAAAGTTTCGGGCTTCCTTTGACCTTTCTGTTTTGCCTGGTTATGCTGAGGCTGTCCCACTGACACGCATCTCCTGGCGTGTTTGCTGGGGTAGCTGCTCAGCCCCTGCCTGCGGCCTCTGTCCCTGGCCCTTCTCCCCTGGCAGAACTTTCTATTCTTTCTTTTTTTCCCCCGGTATTCCTCTCTCTCTCTCTCTCTCTCTCTCTCTCTCTCTCTCTCTCCTTCTCTCTCTCCCTCTCCATCTCTCTCTCTCTGTCTCTCTCACTCTTTCACTCTTTTAACATGGTTTTCCTAAAAAGTTTTTTAATCAATCAAATTTGAGGCAGAAAATAGGTTTTGTCACGCCTGGTCCCGGGGTGGTGTGGCTCTCACTCAGGCTCCTGACAGCTCCTCAATGCAGGAAGGAGGCCAAACAGAATATTTCTCGGGGAAAGTGCCCGTTTCCATGACACTGTCCCTTGTTGTCTGTGCTGCCCCCCTCCTCAAGCTGCCGGCTGACATGGCCTCAGCTCCTGTGAAAGGGCCGTGGAGAGGGTGTGTGTGAGGGTGGGGGAGGGGGCAGGGGACAGCGCTGGGGGGTAGATGGGCGGCCGACAGCTGCCCCGAGCCTCCACGGCCTGAGAGGGCTGGGGAGCAGGTAGGGGCGGCAGGGACGAGGAGCCTGGCCTGGTGCTGCATAATCAGCTGAGCCTCATAAATATGGGGCCGGGGAGCCGTGGGTGAGACGCTCGGAAGCCAAGTCCAGGATAGTCGGTGGCTCCAGCCAGAGGGGACTACAGCTGGATGAGGCCTCTTCAGGTCCCGGTATGCTGGACACAGCAGCTTCCTCTCCCTTCCCGCTGCCCTCTCCCTCCTCTCCGGGGCTCTGGCCCCACCCAGCCCTCCTTCCACCCCAGCACGCCTTGTGCCCGGAGGAGCCTCCAGCGTCCCAGCTCCCCGGCCCACGGTGCCCCCACCCAGAGCTCCCCGCGGGCCCCCCGGGTCTCCCCTCTCCTTCCCACTTCCCTCTGTCTCCTTCCCGTTTGGGTCTTTTTCTCCTTCCCCTCTCTCTTCTACTCTTCTCACTCTCTTTTATAATTAATGATTAGTTTTAATTGGTTTGCTTAGGCAGCCTGACAGCAAATTAACAGAAGCCAGCCCAGGGCTGCCAGGCTCGGGGAGAGCCCACTGCGCTCCGGCACTGGCCGGGCGAAGGCAGGCCAGGCTGAGCCCGGGCCCGTGGGCGGGCTGGGCGCGCTCCAGAAGGAGAGCTGTCACAGCAAGGGTCGGGCCACACCTGGTGGGTGCAGTGGCCAATGGGAAGAAGGCAAGAGGATCTTGGCACACAAGGCACGCAATCGGCAACTTTCTCTGTGCACTTCTGTTCTTATCCTCCTCCTCCCCCCCCCCCCCCCCCCCCCCCGCTCCCCGCCCGTTCTCATTCATATAAGACATCGTCCATGTCTTTGGAGATGAGGGCCAGGTATAAAAGGAGGGCGGGGGCCCTGCCTGCAGACTGGGGCAGGGCTCGCTGGCAACCCCACCCGTCCGCAATCATGCCGTGGGCCAGTGGGGTTACCAGCTTGACACCTCTGGGGCCAAGCTCTTGTTCTTTCACATGGACAGGAGGGCCAGCAGGTGACCAGGCTGTCGGCCCGGTTAGCTCAGCTGCCTGCCTACAGTCCCGAAGCTCGAGGACCTGGTTCTGTTTGTGATTTGCCGTGCCCTTCTGCACAGAACTCAACCTTTTGGCCCTCGGTTTTCTGGTCAGGGTACTTAGGATAAGTACCCAGAGGGTGGATGGGCCCGGGGGGGGGGGGGGGGGGCGGTGCATAGACAGCTGGCAGAGAATAGATGTGTTGGCCACGATCCCTGAGCACGTCACGTCTCGTTCTTAGCCAAACGTAGGGTCTCCTGCTCTGCTCTGTGTTCTCCCGCTCTGTACCTGTCCCCACCCCCCACCCCCCCGGCCTTGCAGAATCCTTTCTTAACTGCAGCATCTTCCCTGGTCCTCTGCTGGGTCCTGGGTATGCCCGGCCACTGGCTCACACAGGCCAGACCAGACGTCAGGGACAGTGAGAGGCAGAGAGAGAGAGAGAGAGAGAGAGAGAGAGAGAAGATGCCCAGGGAAGAAGAAAGAGGTGAGGCTGAACTTCTGAGGCTCCCGCTGAGGTTCCAGAATGCACCCAACCGACCTCCCTGCTCCTGTCTGCCAGGCCACCTGCCCCAGGGGCCGCTGAGGGACACCACCCCGGTCCTGGTCCCCACGGTCAGCAATCCTGCCCCGCCCCCTCCCCACCCCGACCAACTCCCGCAAAGTTTCCTCCGAGTGTTGTGTGCGATCAGATCTGCAAGTTGCTCTCTAAGCTTCTTGTCACATTTTGACTTAATGAAGTGCAACTGCTGAGGGATTTGGGTTCAGCGCTCCGGCCTCCCTGGCTCCCTTGTTGTCAGAAAACAGGGGCGGTTGGGGACGGCAACACCGCGCTGCAAGTCGTTATCATTCCGGTCAGTCTGTTTAACACAAAATTAAACAAAGAACTAATTAGTGCCTCATGAATTAATAAATGCACAGTTGCAGGGGAGGATGGGAGGGGAGAAAAAGGTGGTGGAAGGGAGATACTGGAGTTACGGGGTTGGGGGGCTTTTGGGGGTTCAAGGGAGGCTGGCCAGGGTGCCTGGAGAGATCTCAGGCAGAGCGTGTGGGACGGACGGACAGCCAGGCCCCGGGCCGGCTGGCTGGGATGCAAGTCTGACAGCCAGGCCTGCCCAGCGCAGTGCCTCTCAGCGGAGGGGAGAGGCCGGGCTCTCCAGCCCCTGCCCTGCGGCCCCGCCCTGGGCTCGGCCTCCACGTGCCCAGCTCCCCTCTCTGGCCTCCTCCTCTTTCCAATCTCCCACCTCACCAGCCTCCCCCTTCCTCTCTACTGCCCCCTATCTCAGTCCCCCCAGTTGCCTGCGGACCCCCAGCCTCTCACCATCTGGGCCAGGTGGGCATAGGAGGCCCGTGGGGCAAGCCTCCCCCACTGCCAGATGCCCACAGAGCCCTGTGTCTGGCAGGGTGAGCTCTGCCCGGGTGGGCACCTCTGCCCAGGCAGCCCGGCAAAGGCAGCAAAAGCTGGCAGGAGACCCAGCCCTCCTTAGGAAGACCTGTCAAGTACAATTAGCATTATCTGTCCAAATATGTCCTGGGAAAGAGAGGGAGGGCTGCAGGACTGGGTGGCATTCCGGGAGCCCTGTGCAAGGTCACCTCACCTCTTGCAATCCCCCCAATCTGATTTGGGGATTACACAGCCTAAGGAAATTGGTGTTATTCTTCTTGCATCATTGATAAGCCACAAATGAGGGAGTGGGGAGGAATAAACATAATAAACAGGAAACTCTTCCCAAGTATGGGTAGGGTTCTGAGGCCCCAGAGCTGGGGGGAAAGGGCGAGGGGGGAGAGAGGGGAGGGGGGGAGGGGACAGAGGGCTCCTTGGGTTTTCTATCCACATCAGGAGTTCGTCTCATTGGAACCTGGCTCCCCAAACTCCAGTACCAGGCAGGAGAGTCTGAGCCTGGCAAGCTGGGCTGAGTTATATGTTGGCTAAAGACCCTCTACGTTGTTGGACCGTGTCCCTTGCCCTGCGTGGGCCCCCAGCGTGGGTTGTTGCGTCTCATCGGTAGGACCTCAGGCTAGAAGGTGCTACCGTAGCACCCTCCTGGGTGGTGACACCTGTTGGTGCCATGGCCCCTGGCCCACCTCTCTGTCACCCACTTGCTGTAGCAAACAGCTTGGCATATAGCATTTGTCTTTTCAGGGGCTGGGGAGGAGAGTGAGGGAACGGGTGCTGCTGTATTCTGTGGTCCCCGGGCCCCTAGGCTTAGCCACTGCATCCCCCACCCACAGACTCCTATCTCTGCCTCCACAAGAGATGCGTGCAGTACGTTCTGACTGTTCCCTCTTTGGTTAAGGGTGTCCCGAGGACTGCATTTCTGCTCTCAGCTCTTACTGCTTTCCGAACTTTTTCAAATTTTGGTTGGCATATACTTGAATGAGCCCAAATCCATTTTTAACCCCCTTCGCCGGTCCTGGAGCATCAGCCCCTTGGCGCATCGGTGGCAAGGACCCCTTGGGCACACAGCAGGATGGAGGGCGAACACTGGGGAGTTGTGGGCATCCCGCCTTGAAAGGCTAACGGGCCTCTTCTCTCTCCCTCCCCAGGATGAAGTGACGCCCCTACTTTGAGAGAGGAGCCTCTAGGACCCGCTGCGAGGTAAGGCCTGAACCCCCTCCCTGATCCTTGTGTCCTCTCCCCTACCGGTGACCACTTACCTAGTACTGGCGTCCCTCCGGGGTTAGGAGGATTGGGAAGATGGAGACAGGGAATTGGAGGCACGCTGCCCACTTGAACCTGGCAAGAAAAGATGGCCCTGGTAGGAGAATCTCCGATTGGCTCTTGGGCTGGAAATGGGCAGGGGACATGTGGATTGCAGACTTTGGGCATGGAATGCGTTCGAGGTGGTGTGGGGCAAGGAGGCATTTCTGGAGCCAGGGTCTGGCCGCCCTTCGGTGCCATCCCCAGGTCTCCGCTGTGGCAGCCGCTGCTGGCTGTCCCTAGAAGCTCTGCTTGTAGCTCTTGGGGAGCCCTGCGGACTTGAAAGCCTCGGAACTCCAGCCCTGCCTCTCTCTTTGGAGCTGCCGGTCCCTGGTGGCCTCCTCCTCCCTCCATGAGAGGCTGGCAGGGAGGAGGCCTCAGGCCCTGAGCCCAGATCAGGCTGCTGACCCACCCTTCCCAGGCCCAGGGCTTCCCGGGTCTGGCCGGGCCTTCACAGCCTGTCTCAGTCCCCGGGTGTCTCCAGGAACCTCGGGGGCCACCGGGCCTCGGCCCCAGGCAGCGCGGTGTCAGAGGTGACCGGTGGAACGCCAGTGTTATGTAAATAGCGGGACCTGCCCGGCGGGCGAGCTGGCTGGCTGCAGCCATCCATCATCCCCGCTCGGCGGGGCGGGGGACAGACACGGCACCGTGCGCCTGGCTCCAAACCTGTTTGTTTTCCCTTTGTCTCACGCATTTTGGGCCTGGCTGTGACCGGCTCCGGGTTTTGTCCCGCTGGCCCCCTCCCCCGGGAGGACGGGGGGAAGGGAGGAGATTCGTGCTGCTCCCACCGCGGCATCCCTTTCGGACTTCAAAGGCTCCCCCAGCATTGTCTGTGCCTGCGGGCAGTGGCCCTGAAAACGTGATCAGAGGCGGCCGGTGTAGGGCAGGCCCGGCCCGCGCCCTGCGCTTTCACTGGGGCCCGTAGATTCCTCCCTTTGCAGCCAGCTCCACCCTGGTTACAGCCCTCCCCGGGCCTCTCTCCTCGCCTTCCTCTCCCCTGGCGTCCCTTCTGGCCAGCCCGGCCCACTGCTGCCCACTCCCGTCCCCTCTTGGCCGCAGGGCAACACCTCTCTTGGGGCATCGAGACTCCTAGAGTGTCGAGAACTCCCAAGTCACTCCCTGCCCCTTCATATCATCCACGAGGATCTGAAGCAAAGTGAAGGGCCTCTTGGCATGCTGAGCGCTGGAGCCAGTTCCTGGACATCTGTTTCCCAGACCAGCGCTTGTTCTTTCCCCTTCTTTTTATCTACCCTCTGCTGGTAATGAGGGCCTGACGTCCACCTGAGGCCTCTGCCCAGCCCTTCCCTTCACTTCTTGGCACGGTCCAGATTGGATACTTCTGTCCCCAGGTGGTGGGACCCCATCTTGGGTCTTGAAAGTCCAGCCCTAGGTGCTTTCCATTCTCTGGAGCAAGGCGTGGCCCACTGCCCTTTTTTGTAAATAAAGTTTTATTGGAACATAGCCACACCCATTCCTTTGCATATTGGTTCTGGCTGCTTTGACTCCAGCTGCAACAGAGAATGTTTGGCACAACAAGCCGAACGTATTTACTCTCTAACCCTTTACAGGACAAGTTTGCTGTCTCCTGACCTCTGCTCTTTTCTTTAAGTGGCAAAATATACATAACATGAAAATTACCGTTGTAACCATTTTTAAATGTATAATTTCCTGGTGTTCAGTACGTCCGCCGTGTTGACTGTCACGCTGCCCTGTGCCCTTGTCTTCCGTGGGGTTGCCCTGAGGGCCGCGGGCAGTTGTCCGGGAGCCTGTCCCAGGGCTGTGGGCTGCCTGCGGGCCTAGTCTGTTTGGGGCCACCCCCTCTCTGTCTCTCTGTCCTCCTCAGGGCCTCATTCTCTGCTCAGTCCCACCCATCTAGAAGTCCTGGCTTGTCTTCCCTCTGACAGCCACCGTTTCCTCAGAGCTCGGCATCCCTTCCCATGAGCCCTGCGTTAGCCTTTAACCTTCACCGAGCTCTCGGATCAGTTCCCTCTTCCGTAAGGTGAGCAGAATAGCTACTTTGCAGACAAAGTTATTGGGACAAATGAGTTAATGTGGTCAAAGGTGTCTGGCCTGGGGCCTGACAGGTAGGAAGAACTCACATTCCCTCCTCCCCTCCTACCTTTTCACCTCCCAGAGCACCAGCAGTCCCTGGGCAGGTTCCAAGGGGTTCCCCACCTCTGCCCAGGGACTTCTGAGTCTGACTTCTTGGGGGACGTGAGTCTCCTCACTCCAGTGGGCGCAACGGGAGGAAACGTCCCCCACCCCGGGTCGTGGGCTGAGGGGTGTTGGGGTTCTCGTGTCTGTGCCCTGTCCTCCCCATCTGCTGCAGGGCCCTGGGAAATCGCATACCTTCTCTGGGCCTCAGTCTCTCTGTCTGTAAAAGGGCTTCCTGACCACCATGCTCTCTGCTTCAGAGGCTGTTGCAAGTAGGAGCCAGGTGCTTGGGGGAGAGCTGGGAAGGCTGTGTTCGTGGGTGCTGCTGGGGGCGAAGGAGGACAAAGGTAGAGTCTGGGTTTGAACCTGGGCCCGTTCTGGGGGAGGTGGGAACTAGGCCATAGTTCCTACTGAGAAGTCCCTGGAGGTTACATGGTGGGCACTTGCTCTGTACGGGCACAGGGACCAAGCTGCCGTGACACGTTGCCGGTGCCGTGAGCTAACCGGCGGGGAGGGAGGCCAGGGGAAGGGGAGGGAAGGTGGAGCTGGGCAGCAGTCGGAGGTCTGAGGCCAGAGCCGTGTCCACTGGCCGCCCACTCCTGCTGCTGCTGCCGCCGGCTCTCTTACTGCGTCTTTTCACGGGCTCCTGGCCTTGTGCGTGTGTTTTCCCTCCCAGCATCCCACCGGTCTCTCTTCCTGCTTGCCTTCCCGCCACCCATACTGCCACCCCCAGCTCCACGGCTCGCTCTCTCTCTCCCTCTCTCCCTCTCTCTCCTTTTCATCTACTCCAAAGGCTTTACTTTACTTCCTTGTCACCCTAATTGATTGCATTAACCTTTCAGCGTATTGGATTTCCTCGGCATCGTGCAGAGAGCCCTGCGCAATATGCTTATAATCTGAGCCATAATGGACAGTTTGCAGTCAACAAGCCCCTTCTCCCTTCTCTGCCATCGGCCCCGTGACATCTCTCTTGCCCAGGCCACCATGGCCATTCCCCCCCCCTCGCCCCCCCGCTGGCAGGGGTGGGGCAGTGGGTGAGGCTGGGTGGAAGCAGACACAGCTTGGACCCACTGATGGATCTCCCTGCATCTCCCCTCCTCCCGGCTCTGCCCCCCCCCCCCCCCCCCCGCCCCCGCTCTGCCTCTACTTCTCCAGGCCTCCCGGCCCAGGTCCTTTGCCAGGCCTCTGGTCTTCGAGAATCCTCTCGGCTCCGCCGTCTGCTTCTGGGACTCTGACTAATGAAGGGCTCACGGGGCCAGCTTGGATTTGGGGAATAAGACAGTCCCCTGGTTCCACCGGATGGTTCTCAGAGCAAACCATCACTCCTTTGCTTGCCTAGGAGGCTTTGGGGAAAGATGATGGTGAGCACTTCAGGAGACGGAGACGTGATACAGGCCGCGGGGCAGTAAGTCGGAGAGAAGCTCCGTGAGGCAGGATGGCTTAGCCTCACAGGAGACTCGCATGGGGGAGGCAGGAGAAAATGCGAGCTGGCTGCTCAGGTTAGTAGGAAAGGGCTCCCTCGGGTGCGTTCCAGATGGGCACCTCCTCATCCAGCATCAGGCAAAGGAGCCAGTCCGCGCCAGCTGCCCCGTCCCGGGTGCTCGGCGAGTCCCGGCCCCGTAGGTCCTGGCTGGGGCTGCCAGCCTGCAGACCCAAAGCCCGGTCGGCTGAATCTTTATTCACAACAGGATGGATGTCGGGTTGAATACATTAGTGTCAGGCCGGAGGAGCGGGACGGAAGCTCCCCTTAGCGCTGGTGGTACTTCCTCTCTCCCGCGCTGTTCCCCCCTCCCCGCCCCCACTCTCTGTCCATCATCTTCTCCTTCTGAGCATCCCCTCCTGCCATCCCTCCATCACTCCGAAGGGCAGGCTTTGGCAACAGGGGGGCCGGACTAGGTCCTTCCCACCCTCTCCCAGGGATTTGGGGGGTGGGCAGAGGGCACAGCAGGGAGAAGCCACGCAGCGAATTGTCAGTGTCAGGAGAAGCTAAATAACCCTGTAACTAGTATGAAGGTGAAGTCACGGCCTGCTGCACATGGAAAATATGAGTGCTCTGGGAGACAGGGAGAGTGAGCGGCAGAGTCTGCCCGCCGTGGTGGGCAGCCTCCTCTCCAGGGACCCAGCCAGAGAGGCGGGAGGAGGGCCATGCCCTCTCCCACCGCTGCCAGGGAACGGCCGCCCAGGACCCCCTCCACGTGTGAGGGGCAGCTCAGCTGCCTAACAACCTGCTGGCCCAGCACTGGGGACCCGGGGAGATGTCCGTAGGCACCCAGCAATATACACTCGTGGACCCCAACCCATCCGCCTGGGGCCATGTCAGTCCTTCCTCGCTCGTCCCTACTAGTGCCAGGCTGTGTGCTCTGGCCTGTACGACAACTCTGTGCAGTAAGTGCTATTGTTCCCCCCCCCCTTTTTGTCCCCACTTTTTTATAACCCACTTTACTGAGCTATAGTTTACACGCAGTGTACAATTCATTGGCTTTTTAGTATATTCCCAACATCGTATGGTCGTCACCACTATCTAATTTTAGAATGTTTTCATCACCCCAGAAAGAAACCCCGTACTCATTAGCAGTCACTCCACCTTCCATCCCCAGCCCTGGGCAATCACAAATTATTCTCTTTGATGCTGAGAAAATGGAGGCTCAGAGAGGGTCAACGACCTGATCAAGGCGGCACAGCCAGTGAGTGATAGAGCCGGGGTTCAAACCCAGGTAGCGGGACTCCAGAGTCAGTGCTCCTCGAAGGACCGCCCGATGTCTTGGCTGCGCCCCCCTCCCCCCAGCATGCCCTGCTACACGTTGCTAACAGCCCGGGCTCAGGCGTGTGTGAGCACCATCCAGACACGTAGGCCCAGGCGGCAACACGCGTCTCTCTCCCGAGGTAGACTTGCGAGTCCATACAGAAAAATCTCACACCCCTCGGAAGGACAGCCAACGTCCCCTCCTCTTGAACCTTCTCTTCCAAAGCCCAGCTCCTGGAAGGGAGGGTTGGCTGGCACAGGAACCAGCAGCAACAGGGGAGCTAAAGTGGCCAGCGAGACCTAGGTGGTTTGAGAGTTTTAAAAGGAGAAATCCCCGTATCGCCTGTAGCCGATCACTGTAACTAAAATCCAATGCCAACACAACATTCCAGAACAGGTCCCGCCCGGGTTGGGGCCACCGGTTGGGGCCACCGGCTAGGCCTTGCCGTGCCCACAGGAGGACTCAAGGAACTCAGCTCCCACATCACACTTACTCTCTTTCCTTCTGACTCTCACTCTGCCCTTTGCTTCTTCTGTCCTTCCCCCCCCCACCCCCCCACCCCGCCGCCTCTTTCTTCCTTACACTCCTGCTTTCACTCCCCAAAACTTCAAACAAACAAACAGACAGACGAACGTTTGTGGCCATCCTCTTGACTCGAAGATTTGGGAATTAGCGTGAAACTCTTGCTGCCTCTGATAAGGGATGAGTACAGGGAGAGACAAAAGGAAAGGTAGGCCAGAGAAGGAGTCTGTTGGATTTGGTTTGGGGTTTTTTCCTCCTTCTTCTCGCTCCCTCCAAAGCGGAGGATCCGGCCGGGCCAGTTTGGATATTTATTAAGAAAAAGCCAAAGATAATTAACTTTTTTGTTTTTGTTTTGTTTGCGGGTGCCTCCCCTGCTGGCACTGCTGACTGCCTGGCAAATTAAACCTGCTCCCTGCCCCGGCGGCGGCTCTGCTGTCGGCTGTCCCGACACCGCCGGGGCCCATCAGCTGCCCACCCGGCCACCCACCTTGGGTTTCAGACCTAGGGTCGCTTTATGCCACCACCGATGCCACGTCCCCAGGCTCTTGTGACTTCTAGAGCAGCCTTTAGAGCTGGGTAAGTGGCCTGCGGGGAGACAGAGAGGAGGGCTACTGTTGGGGTTGTGGCCAGCATTTCCCTCGGAGGAGAAGGGGTGAAAGAGTAAGGGCTGCCAGGGGGGCCAAGGCACACCCTCCGGCCAGTTCAGGGTTGTCAGCTTTCCAGAAGAGGGTGAGGAGAACAGAGAATGAGCTGCGAGGGCAGGAGAGGCCAGATTTGGGCCGTGCCCACCACCAGCCTTCTCCTGGGAGGCCGCTACACTGCGAGGACCCGCGGCCCCTGGGAACGCTCTGGAGGAGACTTGGGGCCACAGCACCATCCCCTGGTATCTGTCCACCCTCAACACTGCCCCCCGTCCCCCTCCCACCTCTGGTGCAGCCTAGGCCACGCGGGGGCCCCGCGGAGTGGTGGGGAGCCGGCACTGCCTCGGGTCTGCTGCCTTAGAACCACGCAGAGCCCTGAGGCCGAGCTCCGACCTGAGCCCGAGCCCTGTCCTGTCCTTGGGCCAAGTGACAGACCTCTCGATGGGCAGACAGAGTTGGGAGCCAGGACGGCCAGTGAGGAAGGCAGGTCCTCTTGAGGGGCCAGCCAACCCCAAGCTTGGAGTTGGAGGTGTGGTTTGCCCCTCTGCTAAATTAATATGCCTCAGCCCCTCCCCTGGCAGAGACCGCTCCTCTGTCCCCCTGGCTTCATCCGCAGCTGGGCAAGGAGGTAGCGATGTGAGGTCCTTCCAGGAGGGGAACCTGCTTGGGAGCTGGGCACAGAAAGGAGGGCATTTTTTTCAAGGATTTTGCTGGCCCTTTTTTTTTTTTTCTCTGAAATATAAGGATGTGCAATTTTTTTGGTTTCAATTTAGCATTGGAGAATTTTATAATTTAGTAATTAAAATCTCTGATAGGCTTTAGAAATTGCGGCTAATTGAATTTAATGGGAAGATGATTTTCAATTTTATTTGATTACCGGGACCCCTGGCATCGGTATTTATGGGAAAAAAATGGGAAATGTGCTGTGTGGGCTAAGATGGCATAATTGAATTAGGGATAATCGGATTTCTCCGTCATGAATTTCACTATAATTTTCCTATAATTTTCCATTAGATATCTAGTTTACAAATATTCACAAAGAAATGAAGCTCTTTCGGAATGGAGATTGCTGGCTAACAGGATTACGGGGCCGGGCGTGTGGTTGTGCCAGCCTCTACACCGCCATAATGCGATCCCTGTATCTGCCTTCTACTTAGCTTAAGCCTGGCCTCAGCCGTGCGCTCCCCCACCCACCCCACTGCTCCTCTCTGTCCCTGTCTGCCCCCTGCCCCGACACCCGCCCGTCCACGGCCCGCGACTCCTTGTGCCCTGGCAGACGGTCCCGTCCCCACGCCCCGGCACTTCCTGTCCGCACGGTGCGCGCTCGACGTTCACCCGGACAGCCCTCCCTCCGTCAGCCTGAGGAGCACACTCACACGCAAACACACGGACTCCCTCGCAGGTGCGAACATGCTTATTCACATGCACACACACTCCTTTGGCCAAGGCTTCTGTGCCCTGGCCCAGTCGCCTCAGAGGGAACCAGTTTATTGGGATCCTGGGGTGGGGTGCAGGAACAAAAGGAGCTTTGTTCAAGTTTATGTGAAAGTTACAAATTCAGAATGAGAGCAGATAAAGCCCGAGATATCTGGTGTGTAAACAGGCTGGTGAGTGAGAAGGCCCCGGGCTCGGGAGGGGGAGAGAATGAGTGGGCCTCTGGGGGTGTGAGCAGACCGGGAGCCAACCATGGAAGCCGGCCTGGGGAGCGCCGCCGGGTTCCCCTGGACTCATGAGAGGGGCCTGGTGGGTGGGCTCGCTGTGCACAGCTCCCCATTCGCTCTGGGGGTGGGGCGTACAAGGACGAGCCAGCGTCTCTGGGCCCAGGGCCTCAAGACTGGGAGGGACGGTGGCATTGGGCTTTCCGTCCCCCGAATCCCAGGCACAAACGTCCTCCCTGTGGCCTGGCCTCAGGGTCTAAGAGGTGTCGCCACATCGGGGTCCTCAAGGCAAAAATGGGCCACAGCCTCAGAGATGCCAGAGATGTGGGCCTCTCCCCTTCGTACGAGCACACACCCAAAGAGAAAGAAAGAGAACTCTGGGGACCCCTCCATTGTGCAGCCTCTGACTCACACCTCGTGCATGATCTTGATGCCTCAGCCTTCTTTCTCCTCAGGCCTTCTCGAATCGTAACATGCCAAGATGGCCTCATTCTCTGTGCCTCCCTGGCCTCTTCTCCACTCTTGGACAAGGCCTCTTAAGCCTGCAATGGCTGATCGCGGCCATCGCCTTGGCAGCCCACGCATCCCTCCACCACTTTGCTTGATGGGTCCCTCTAGCTGGCCCTGTGTGTTCTGTGTCCTTCCAGCTCTCCAGCCTTTGTCAGAGGCCCCAAAGTCACCGTGCAGCCAGTCCAGTTGGCCTTGTCTGGGGAACTGAAAGGCATGCCCTCCCATGCCCTGACCACCATCGGCAGAAGCCACAAGGACATTCAGAGACAGCCAGTGGGCCGTGTGGGTCACATACGCAGGGGACTCCTGATAACGCACATCATCCAATAAACCCTGAACTCGTACTCTTACGTCTTCAGGCTTCCTTCCACACCCTGGTTGCCCAGGTTGAGAAGCAGGCACTCAGGATTGGGGCTTGGGAGTAACTGCCTGTTGTGACAACCCAAAGCTGTAGGCCTTACTTTGGAGAGCCACAGGTGAGAGCACCCAGAGGCATGTGGAGACTCCAGAGTAGTTCTGGACGCAGAGGTCCCCTCTCCAAGATCCCACGTGGGGAACAGAGCCCAGGGTCTTCTGTGCATGATTGCCCTGTACCAGCACATGTCCTAGCCTCCAGGTAGCACGTGGCTTGGCCTCTGCTCCTGTATTCAGGGCGTTGGGGTCACGGGATGCTCAGTAAAGCTTCTGGGCCTCTCCAGCTACTCTTCCTCCAAAGGGACAGGGCAGGCCTGAAGGGTGGAGGGTTGTGTGTGACAACCAGCAAAGGGGGTTGCCAAGAGTCAGCAGGGGAGGGCGGTCAAATAGGGGAGAGATGCAAACCTCCTCCTTGTGAGGCCATTTGGAGCTAAAAAGAAGACGAAGAAGAACAATAAGGGGAAAGTGGGAGAAAGAGTAGATTGGTTTTTTTCTCTGACTTCTTTGCCCCAAGGTTTCCCTGGGCACCTCCCTTGGCAAAGTAGAAATACTGCAGAAATAGGCCAGTGCCATTTTGCTGAATGCTGCCCAAAGACCAGAGAAAACCCAGGGTCTGTTCCGTTCCCCTCACTGAAGGCAGCGTGGCCTTCCCTGAAGCAGGAGGAGAGGAAGGCAGCAGAATGGTTACACAAGGAGCAGAGGGAGAGCTAGAGACAGATCCAGGTACTGTACCAGCTAAGCTGCCCACGTTCCTGTTCCAGCTCGCCTGGCTGTCTCCTTCCTTGAACACCCCCCCCCCCAAATCCAATGGGTAACTTGGATCACTAAAATTTAAGGAATTCCACATACCTGTCTGCAGCAGGGACGTCTGGGGGACAGGAGACCCACAAAAGTGCTTTCTGGGGGGGGGGGGAGTGCCTTCCAGGGACAAGGAGAGCACAAGGAGTCCTGGTCCAGAGAGGAACTGGCAGGCAGGAAATGCCGCGGCTGTGGGGCAGGTGGCTTGACCCTGGCTCCTTGGTTCAGGAATACCTCTGCCCTCTGTGCCCGGATCCTTACCGGGGCATGGCGGAGGAAACAGGGTGGGAGGGAAGCCCACGTGATGGCATGGATCTGTGTTGGGGTGCTCCGAGTAAAGGCTGCCCAGGGGGGTGAGGGAAAAAAGAGGTGCTGGACTCCCCTCAAGGCCCGAGGGGCTGGGGGCTGAACTTTGGAGGAGGTGGAGGAGGAGGAGGAGAAAGGCCGGGAGAGCAGAGATGTGTAGGCGGCCAGGGTTGGCCTGGGTCGGGAGGGCACCAGGGCCCAGTCAGGGCAAAACCAAGAGGAAGTGGCTGAAGCCTAGGGTCCTGGCTCTCCTGGAGCCTGCAGCGGCGGCTGGCTTGCAGAGCAGCGCGAGCGGACTCACGTGTCCCGGGCCACCACCGTCCCCCCCCCCCCCCCCC
>NW_026057585.1:97055806-97108235 GCF_023721935.1 Panthera uncia
GGGGTATTAAACTAAAAGAGAAACTATTTAACCCGGCGCGGGCGGGGGGCGCGGGCGCGGGCGCGGGCGGGGCCGAGCGCGGGCGGGATCGCCCCTCGGCCTCGAGGGCCGCCCGGGCCCCCCGACCCGGGCCGCGTCTATAAATAGTTTCTCTTTTAGTTTAATAAACTCGAGAGCAGAGCGGAGCCGCTCCGAGTGTGCAATGCCGGAGCGTGAGAGCGAGCGGGGAGGGAGGGAG
The DNA here is from genome assembly GCF_023721935.1 of Panthera uncia. NCBI lineage: Eukaryota > Metazoa > Chordata > Mammalia > Carnivora > Felidae > Panthera > Panthera uncia. The sequence goes on from NW_026057585.1 coordinate 97,056,045, forward strand.
AAACTTTCGCTCTCCCTCCCGGGCCCCCCTGTCAGTGCTCGCCGGGTCCCCGGGACTGGTCCGGCCCTCGCTGGGGGGTGCGGCGAGCGGAGGGGGGCGGGAGGGGGGCGGCGGGGGGCACCGCGAGAGACTAAACAGATGTTTTTTCTTTCCTCTTGTGTTTTTGGCGTTCCTCGAAGAGTTTGGGACCAAGGAGAGGAGAATGGATCTCGGTACAGGTACCGGCGGTGGGAACCAGGGGAGGCTCTTTCGCTTTTCTTTCGGTTCTTTTACGGAAGTTATTATTTTTAGCCCAATGAGGTAGCAGCTGAGCAGGGGGTGGGGGCCGGCCTGGAGAGGGTCCGGCGCCCGCTGCGCTTCTCGCCCTGGTTTCTGGATTGCGAGGCTTCTGATGATATTATTGTTATTATTTGTTACTTGCTTAGTGACTGTGACTAATTTGATGCTTGTCATTATGAAAGAACCGAGGGGAGAGGGAGCTGGGGGGCACCCAGAGAGAGGATTTAGGGGTTTTCTGTGGGGGTTTTTGTTCTCCGTGTTTTTTGAGTGGCTCCGTGGTGTGTGTGTGTGTGTGTGTGTTTGTGGGTGTTTCTTTTTCACTGCAAAGATCTCTGTGTGTCAGGCTGTGGGGTGTGTGTTTTTATTTTTTTAGTGGGGGGGGTGGTTTAGTTTTTGAAAGCAGCGTCCTGTTGGGAAAGGTGGTTAGTCTGGTTTCGGGGCAACTGTCTCAAGGTAAAGGAATTTAATTTATTTGGGACAAGGCTGTGTCGGATGATCAAGCTGCTTATTATGGCTAATGAGTATTTTTCACCTGAGAATCCGTGGGATGCGGCGGCTGTTATCAGTTCAAAGTGAGGGGCCCAGGACGCTCTCTCATCCCCCCTTTTCGCTCCCCTCCCCCAGGGGGACACCAGACAAACTACTAAATTTGGATTCTGGGTTTTAGAGGGCCTAGTATGGCGCCTTACGCTCGGGTTCCCGATAGCATGATGCTGGCCTGGGGCAGTTTATCCTGATATTTTGGAGCTTTTATCGGTTTTAATCTAAGTTTTTCAATATTTTGCTTCTCTTTTCATCTGGGGTTCCAACCCAAGCCCAGAGTGAGGTTTACCATAAGCTCCTCAGGCTTTCAGTTAGCCAGGTCTGTTGAAACCACATTGTGACCAGGACCCTCAGATCCCAGCCTGACAAAAGCCACTGTCTTCTTTCTAAATGTTTTTGAAAGAACTCAGTAGTAAACAGGTTGAAAATTCGTTGAGGCTGATCTCTGAACCCTTGTGTTTGATTTATAGAAGAATAGGGGGCTGTTAGGCTTGTTATTTGTAATGGGCCCAAGTTCATGGCATTGCCCCTTGGGACCCATGAGCTGACATTTGACCTCCTGAGGTCAAAGGGGAGTGGGCAGAGAGGGCAGGAGGCAGCAGGGGGGTGGGCAGGGCCAGTGACATGGTGACCGACTTCGGGGAAGTGGGTGTGTGTTTGTGGGGAGAGGGTGGCTCAGAGCTTGTGATTGCATCCAGCCAGGTGTGATCTCTGGTAATCAGATGTGGAGGTCCTTGGGACCTCCGGTGCCCAGGAAGGGGGTGACACCCCCTGCTGGGCAAAGTGGTGAAGGTGTCTAAGGCCACTTCTGTCCCCCTGCCCCTCCCTGGCCTCCACCCCCACCTTAATCAGTGCCTCCTTCTCCCAGGCCCCACCCCCTTTCTTCAGAAAGAGGGCCCCCACCCAACCCAGCCCAGAAGCAGACCTTAACAGATGGGCCTCGGTTGGCACCACCCCCTACCTGGGGCATAGGAGCCTCTGCTTGTGGGCGGGCACAGTGGACCCAGGCATTACTCAGCTGGAAGGCGGGCCTTCCTCGTCTTCCTCCTGCTAACCTGGGTGCCAACTGGAGCTGGCGTCCATCCTCCTGCCCTACACCGACCAGTCCCTTCCAGTCTGCTAGGGGCACAGGGCTCCAAAGTGCCTCTGGAGGGTGTCCCCGACTGGAGAGAGAGCCTCCTGGGCCTGTGGGTGGCAGAACCTCTTGTAGCACCTCTCCTGGGCTTTAGGGAGACTCTCTTCTCCCCGCATTCCAGGGACAGCCTCTGGAAACTTGTCCTAGAAGCTAGAAGAGCCACTTAGGTGGACTGGTCCCTCCTGCAGCTGGAGCGAGGCTCTTCGAGCAGGACCCGGGCCTGCCCTCTAGCCACTCAGTGAGGGGAGGTCAGGGTGTCAGAGTTCTGACTGTTTCCTGGAGGAGCAATCTGGTGATATCCCTCCGCCTTTTCTTTGAACTTGGAAGTTTCACTTAATTTCAGAACTTCAGAAGAAAAGCGCTTTTTCCCCTGTTCACAAAAAAAGGGAAGCAGGTGGGAACTCTGAGATCCCCTCTGAGACCATCTCTGGGCTGGCTCCGTGCTGGTCTTCCATCGACATCTGGAATGTTCTCCTGGACACAGCCGTAGCCAGAGGCCTTGTCGCTGGCCAGGGCTCATTGCTGGTGCTGTGAGGGGCTCCTTCTTGGGGAGAGTGGAGGGCGGACCACGGACAGCTTCCACCAAGGGCTTCTCTGGCACAGTACAAGGCACAGGCCCCAAAGAGTCGCTGGCACCAGGGATCCTATAAGCATTGGGTCATGGGTTAGCATCATCTCCAGCCTGGGACAGGTCCAGGTCCTGAAGCACTCTGGCCATAAGTCATTCAGTGATGGGAGAGCCAAGGCTTCTCAGGAGGGGACAGCAGGACCTCAAGATCCTCGGGGACCATGTGGACCCCTGTTTCCCCACCATAGTTCAGCTAAGGGCTGGATCAATCTGGACGTCTTTAGCAATAAAAAATGCCGATGTCGTCCTAATTCACCAGGCCCCGAGATGACAGCAAATTTACATTTTTTAATTAAACTAGCAGCCAGTTTTTATGAGAGGGGGTTGGGTTATGCAAATCAAATGGTTGTGTACGGAAGATTAGGAGAGTTTGGGAATAAATTCCACAAATGCTAATAAAAAAAAAAGGAAAGGGAAAGAGAGGAGGGAGGGAGGAGAGAGAGGAAGAGAGGAGGACATAGTTCCATTAGGCCCTTTTAGAGTGATTTCCCTGGGGGAGGGAGCCGGGCAGGGGAGGGGCGGGGGAGGGAGCTTTCAGACACAGGTAAATCCATCCTGCAGTTGGGAAACTCCCCAGGATTAGGCCCCACTAGGCCGATTGCTAGGCCCCAACAAGACTGGAGGCAGAGGCAAAATGGCTGTGAAGCAGCAGCCGAGCTTTGAGAAGGACCTTGCCCTTGTCCCCCCCCCCCCCCATCTGGTTGTCACTGCCCCGCTTTCCTCAGGGGGAGCATGAGAAGAAGAGGAGGGGCCGTCCAGGGCTAGAGCTGTCCGTCAAGATCCAGGCTGGGCTCTCCCAGGTGGAGGGCCAGATAGGCAAGAGAGCGAGTTCAAGGGGATGGCCACGGACTGCACAGAGGGCCGGAGAGGGCTGGCACTGTCCACTTGGCACCGTGGCTGCAGCCGTGTTGTCGCCGTGAGTCAGTGGGAGGAATCGGGGTTGCTTGCTGAGCCAGACCTGCTTCTTTTTCCCTGGGATTAGGTCTGCCGGAACTCCAGGCCGGGGCACCCTGGTATTGTGTACCGCCCCCCCCCCCCACACACACACACGTGCGACCCACCCACCACCGTTGCATCCTGGCCCTGGCCCTCAGCCGTGGAGGAAGCCCAAGCAGGTTGCCCTCGATTTTCCTTCCTCAAGCCTTTACTTGGCCAGATACACCCACTCGACCAGTCTAAGCTGGGGCCAGTCCCTGCAGTCAGGTTGGGCACCGGTTTTGCCAGTCTGCTGCAGGGGGTGGGTACTCCGGTGCCATCTTGGCAGGAAGGAGCCGTCAGAGCCAAGGACAGAATGGGCTGTCTGGGAAGTAGCGAGTTTCCTGGTACCATTCAAACAGAGGCTGGCTGTGACGTTTGCAGGGACTTGAGCATCAGATGACCTTTAAGTCTCTGGCTTTCCAACTCCCAACTTGATTTTACCGGGGAGGTTCGGTCTTGGGGGGCAGGGTTGAATGGACGAGGCGAGAAGCACATCATTTGGGCCTTGTCTTTGGAAGCAGGCGTTTGAGAACTCTGGACCTCTGGACAGCCTCTGGACCATGAAGTGGCCCTTGACCCAGCCCTGGTCCGAGCTATCAGACATCAGAGCAGATCTCAGGATGAAAGTCCTGGCGTAGCCGTTCTCCTGTAACAGGAGGCAGAGGCAGCAAGGGCCGATCTGGAAGGATCCCTGGAGGGGACTCACCCCAGGCCCTTTTTTCCTGGAGGGACCAGCCAGGAGAACCCATTAACTCTTCTCCCCAAGAAGGGCACCAGGGTCAGTTAGTCAGACCTCCGTTCGGCCTCCCCATTGCCCTGACGTTCCCCCATCCCCCACGGCCAGGGAATCTGGCTGAGTCGCAGCTTGGGTTTTTATGATGGAAAAATAAAATAAATGGAGGCACCTTTGGAGGGCTGAGCCACGCAGCAGCATCCCCTCATTAAAGCTGCTGCCCCTGGCTCAAGTCCCTGGGCTGGGGATTGGGTGCGGCCCAGGAAGCCTCTGGGCGCCCACTCCTCTGCCGGGACCCCGCCGGGTCAGTGGTGCGCCTGCCTGGCCCGCTGCCATCAGCCTCCTCTGGCCGGCCCACCGTTCTCAGAGGGACCAGGTCATTTCTCCACCCCCGGGCCCCAAGGCGTGTCCTTTACCACTGCCCTTTCTGAGCTGGTTTTTAAACCTTGACCACCCTGGCTGCTGCCACATCTCCTTGTCTCTCTCCTCCTCCTTTTCCTTGTCTTCGTCTTCATCTTTGGGGGCTGGGGAGTGGAAGTTGCTCTGTAGTCATTCCAGCCTTTGGGTCCCCAAGGCAAGCAGTAGCTGTTCCAGGGTAGCTGGGCCAGGATAAGGCAGGGGGAAGAAGGAGCAGGGGAGCAGAAGAAGGGCTGGTGGTCCCAGGGTGCAGAGGAAGGCCTCCTTCACTGGGACTCATGGTGACAGGTGGCAGCTTGGTGGTCCAGCACTCACCTCTCTGGCTGCCTGACCACAGCATAGCATCCTCACACCCCACATTCATCAGGACGTAGTCTGGAAAGAGACCCCACGTGGGTGATGAGGTCGGAGATTCGGTAAGCGTTTGGGAGAGTGCCCGCTATAGTTGCTGCACAATTGAAGGCCGCCTGGTCCCTCCCTGGTTTCCAGGACCTGCCTGCTGGAGGGGGACAGGTGTGTTCATCTGTCACACGGGGCAAAGGAGCACAGAGTGGAGAGCGCAGGGAGCTCTGTGAAAGGGTGGCCTTCGAACTTGACAAAGGATGGGAGGTATTGGGACAGATGCAGATGGATGTTCCCTGCACCCCCCACACCTTCTAGGCTTCCACACGGCCTTTTTCTGTCTTGCCTTGTACTCCTCACCACCGCCCCCGACAGAACTCCTGCTTCCATTGTGCAGCCACAGCCTTCTGCCCTTTCCGTCCAGGCCACCCAGCTCCCTAAAGCAGGCCCTCCTGCCTCCCTTGCCCCCTCCTCCTTGCAGGCCTCATACCCACTTGGTCCTAGAAAGAGATAAGAACCAAGAGGCTGGCGGGAGGCCTGCGTGTCCGTGGATCTGGTCACGCCCTTGGCAGTAGTGTGTCCAGGTGGTGCTCAGACTTCTGTACCCTGGTCCCCAGGAGGTCAAGGCCAGGAACCCACTTTCTTCTGCTACTCCTGCTCCTAATGGCAACCATTAGAGTTAGCTCTGTGTTGACGTCTCCCAGCGCTTGGTACAGGGCTGGTCTCGCGCCTTCCCCCCGTTAGGGCTGGTGGAATTGATTGATTGATGTGCCTCTTCGCCAAGTGCCTCCCGGCTTAGTGGGGGCAGCAGGAGGCAGGCAGGAAACGTTGGCCGATTCCCTTGGGAACCTGCGTTTTAGTTCCTTGAGAGCTTTCTACGGCCTGGTTTACAGGAAGGAGTGGGGCTGGGATTAGGAGGTGACATAAAGGGGGCACAGGATAAAGATGGGCATTGCGTGGCTAGATGGGGGCCTGCCATTAGCTACTAGCTGACCTTGGCTTGGGCCCGGGAGGATCTCGGCACACGCAGCCTGCTACCCTGTGGGAGATAAGAGGGCAGTAGCCAGTGGGTGGTCTGGGACTCTCCTGTGCTTCCTCCCCTGCCCTTCTCCATCTGCCCCCAAGCAGACATCATGGCAGCATGTCTGTCCTCTGAGTCCTGTTCCCAGTCCCGGGACCCCTGCAACGAGGTGGACCCAGTGCCAGAAAGAGACCTGGGACTTCTGCCCCCCGTCATGGCGTTTGGGCTCCTCCTGAGCCGGCTGTGGTTCTTAGAGCTTCCCACAGACTGCCTCTGGGTTCCCCCTGGCTTCTGGCCTCACAGTCTCGGCCGGTGCTGGTGCCGTAGGCTCTGGGCCGCTGAGACTCTTCTGAAAGCCAAGAGGACCCTCCCTGTCGCCTTCTGGCCTCAGGCCAGGGCACTGCCTGCAGGAGCAGGGTGGAGGAGGGGGATGGACACATTTTTTTGTCTTCAAAGACCAGGGGTTCCCAAAGGAAACCTTCTGGACTTGAGCTTTGGCCTGCATTGGCCTTTTCTTCTAGGGCTTTCTCCATGAACTCGGGACCCCTGGGAGGGAACATGCCGAGGAGATGCAGTATGTGGGGGCTCCACCACGTCACCGTCAACCAGAAGTACATCTTCTCCCTGGCTCAGATTGTCCCCTCGCTGTAGACCAGGGCCTGCCTCCCTGCCACCCCCTTAGGCCAGGAGCTCCAGGCCGCAGCAAGCCAGGTGGGCTGCCTTGGGGAGGGACTGGCCAGGTGCCACACCACCCAGCAGGGGGCGCCCCGGCGTATCTGCCCCAGTTCTAGGGATAGAGCTTCCCCATCCTCGTCCAAGGGTCTGGTCCAAGCCTTCTGGCCCGGGAGGGGCGGGGGGGGGGCTTCCCCTCCCCCCACCCCCAGAGGTTCCTCGGCGGAGTTTGTTTTGCCAGGGTGACCTGTTTAATCATCTCATTTTCTGGTGGCCGTTTATTCCTCGTTTCCACGGTTACGGCCCCATTAAGGGGAGAAGCAATAAGGCAGCGAGTCAAACAGGTAATAAAAACATTAAAGCCCATGTGCACTGAGGGAGGGCGGGTGGGTGGGAAGGGGGCTCAGTGAGGTGAGACGGCCGGGGAGAAGCAGAGGTAAGAGGCCGCCGGCCTTGTCCTCCAGAGGCCACCAAGCGGGCTCCTGGCCGGAGGGAGCAGAGCACCGCTCCGCGTGCCCCTGCTCCTGGGCCGCACCCTTTGGGGGCCAAGACCCAGTACTAGCTTCGAACCATCCCCAGCCCTCGGTGCCCTGGCAACAGGCTGTATGTTGGGAAGTAAAACAGGAAGGAGAGCCGTGAGAGTTGACAAAAGCCTCCCCCAGGACTCTTCCCGGCTGGTCATGCCGTCTGGTCCGGTCGCAGGCCTCACCTCACTCACCCTCATGTGGTGGGGGCGGGGGATGATTTCTGACATTGTTTTGAGCTCTAGAACTTTTTTTCTGCCAACTTTATCAGAAAGCATATTTGTGGTGAGTGCCGCTAACAGGGCCGGTCTGGTGAGTAAATACTCCTGGCGTGGACAGCCCTGTGACCTTGAGAAGGAAGCGCACAGCAGGGGGGCCAAGGGCGAGTAGGGAAAGGAGACCGGGTAGCCCCTGGGCTGTTGGTGGGACCTCCTAGGAAGGGCCGAGGGGGCCGGAGGGTTTGGGTCTGTGCCTGGCGGGCTCTTCCCGGCAGCGTGGTCTGTCTCAAGCTAGAGTGACACTTGGCTCGGGCTGGGGCGTGCGGCTTTCCTGCTGGGGTCTGGGCCACGAGCCCTCGGTGTTGCACTCACAGAGGAGTTTCCGCCAGGTTCTCCCGTGGGCTCCGTAGAGACGCTGCCCTCCCTTCCCTTCGGAGATGGAAGCGGAAAGGAAAGTCAGCCTCTTGCCAACCCCGTCTGAGCCCAGGGGCACGTGCCTCCTTCCCTAGGGTCCTCCTGAGTGTCCGCAGCCCCTCGGCGTGGCCCTCAAGATGGGCAAGCGAGCGACGGTCAGTGGGGTTGACCGAGAGGGGAGAGGGAGAGACTGAGTCTCCCTCGGCCAGGCAGAGCAGGGCTCTGGCAGGAGTTGGCGGTACTAAGCAAGCGTGAGCCAGCCTCTGCTGCCCAGGAGCCTCGGGTCAGTGGCTCAGAGAGAAGAGCAGAGGTCCGTTTTGGGGCACCTCTGGGTGAGGAGCCCCTACTTCCTGCCCCCCTCCCCTTCCTGCTGCCAGTGCTCTGATCCTTTGCAAACCCACCAAGGTCTGTGTCTCCAATTATTAAATTTCAAAGTTGATTTCTGACTAGAGAGGGAGAGAGAGAGGAAGGTCTGGGAAATGGGGGAAACCCTCTGGCTGGGAAGCGTGTCTTGGGAACGGACCTAGATGAGTTAATATTCCGATCAAACAATTAAAAATAGAAAATGCTCCCGCGGCACCAGCTGCTGGGGCTTTTCAGCAACTGTCACCAGTAGGTTCACGGGGCAGGTGGTGCTGGAAAGGCGTTTTTCCACCGACGGCAAATATCCGAGATTACGGCGTGCCCCCCACTTCCCTCCCAGGACCCAGGACAGGTGTCTACGGGCTCCCGGCTCCCCCTGAACTCCCCGCAGGGGCCTGGAGCCAGGGGTCTGTGCAGCTTCAGGGCGGCCCTTCTCCGCTCCAGGGCCCGGCCACAGCGGTGAAGTCATCGCCAGATGCCTTGTTAATTGCTTTAAGAATCTAACTTAAAATAAGATGAAAACTTATATTCCTGGGTGAGGAGTAATTTCCCATCGAATAGTAAATTAATGGAAGGGTTATACCAGGGGGCCTGGCCGGGAGGCCATGCTCATCTGATAAATCCAGGTGGCTTGGGCAAAACAGGTCTAGACCAGTGGCTCCCCTAAGCCTCAGGCCAGGCCCCGCTCCCTGGCTCCTCGGGGGCTCCACTGTGGCCTGCTGAGTTGAGAGGACGTGTTCCATGTGTGCTCAAGGTCCCTGTCAGAGACGGGGACCAGCTTTTCAAGACCCCCCAGGTAGGAGAGGCTCAAGCATGAGATGCCCCCAGGCATGAGAAGGTCCTGGATGGCCTGGCCGCCCAGGAGGTAGAGCACGTCTCTTGACGCCCAAGGAAACAGTTTCAGAAGCACTTTCCATCGGTCACACCGTGTAGTCACCAGCATGGTGACCAGCTGCCCCAGTCCGCCCAGGACTGGAGAGATCCACGTCCTGTGAACGCCTCAGTTCTGGAGGCAGGTGGATGGACTGATTGACATGGCCCCTCCCTTGGGGTCCGGGAGAGCCCACACACCTCGTGAACTAGAATAGTCTCTGTCCAGGATGGGTGACTGACAGCTGGCTTCACCTCAAACGCCCAGCTCCGTGGGCTGCTGCGTTCAGCTGGGTGCGCGGAACCCGGCTGGGCGTGACGCACCCCTCCCCAGGCACGGCGGGGAAACCACTGCCGGACAGAGGAAAGGACTTGAGCCTGTGCACCCCCCTCCACGCCCCACCCCTTCAGCACTGAGCCCTTGCTCCCATGGTGAGGATGCGGCTCAACGGGCAGCATGATCAGAGCACCCGTGAGTTTATCGAGTACCTTCCTTCTGAGACATTCAGAGCACGCCACATTTAGGGTCCCATTTCTCCTGTCGGTTCCCTGGGAGGAACACAGGGAGTTGCCCTGTTTAACAGGCGGGGAGACAGGAGGCCCAGAGACGCTGACGGGTGTGTTCCCATACGCAAGGAGCAGGACTGCCTCCCACGGAGAAGAGGGACTCTCTGGAGAACCATTCCAATGGCAGCCCAGTCCTGGATGTTTACTGTGCTGCCTGACCCCACAGCCCCAGACGTCTCCGGGCCCCACCTGTATCCCACCTGTAACACGTGGACACATCCCGGGGCCTTCCCTGCAAAATAAAATGCGCTCATTATTACAGTTGTAATTTGAGCTTTTTGGAGGAAGCCTCCCCAGGAGGCATTCATTCTTGCCCATCTCCTAAGAAAGGGGTCTTCCCATCTGTTTGCAGGGATGGGTTGAAGGGCACTTGGAAAACATTCTGATTTGTCTCTTTGGTGAAATGGAAATGAGCAGACTGGACACAGGGCCCTTCAGGAAGAGAGTCGAAATGAATGGGCATTCTCCTAGGAGACAGGTTGGCAGATGTGCGACTGTCGGACGTGTTTCTGTGTAAGCATAGTCTTTGCTGGAGGGGAAGATCGGGCCGTGGCCCCTGGTTCACCGGGAGACCCTTGCAGCTCGGCCTGGGGATGTATGTCGCCATTGGCCCTCATTGCTTCGAGAAGTAATGGGGCCTCCTTGGAAACTATACAGGATAAACTTGCTGCTTTACAGACAGCTGTGCCTGCGTGGGGTTTGAGCCTGGGGACCGTACTGAGTGCGGCAGGTGTAATCCTAGAGAGGACCCAGCCAGCTCCTTTCTTGGCGTTGACCACGCTGCTTTGAGAGGTAGGGAGCCGTCAGGTGTTCTTGGGAGGACTGGGGCCACTCGAGTGGCCTCCTTCCACCCTCCCACCATACACCTACCCCCACCCCAGAGGAAGGAATTATGGGGCAGTAGGACTGAGAATTCCTAGTCTAAACAACTCAGGAAAGCATGCTCCGAGAGTGAGCCAAGCCGGGACCGCAGATGGTGTGATCCTGGGTTGTAACTACAAGGACAGTGGCTGTGAATGTTCCATGTTATGTGGCAGTTGCTGTTCAAGCAGACAGACTGGTAAACTCTAGACTGCAGGGATCTGAGCAGGCTTGCCTCTGTTCATCTTCTCTCACCCCCAGGGTAGGGGAGCGAGGGTGGTTTAGACAGAGCAGACAGACAGACAGACAGCCCTAGAAAGGCAGGTGGAAGGAGCAGGAGATAAGTAGGCAGCTGGGAGCGCCCTGGCCCCGGCCAGAGGGCATGGCCCCTTGCTTGGACCCCATGAGCCCCTTTCCCTGGCCTGCCTGATAGGAAGGGTCATTTGGGGGCTCCTGGGAGGCGAATGGGGCTCTTCCCTGGAGGCCCCAAGGCAGGGCCAAGAGCCCGGAGAAGGAGACGGGGATGTCTTCTGTTTCTGGGTCCCTTGGGGGCCCAGGGGCAGATTGAGACAGGCTCCTTGCAGGGAAGGTGTTAACAAACAGCAGGTGATTAAACATGACAAGCGGTGACATTTCTGTGCAGGGTTCTCAGAGTCCCGGCAATGCCAAGAATGAAGCTATAAACCCTGACATTTTGTGTTATGCACTGAGAGGTTTTTAATAGACCTCTCTCCCTCTTCCCCAGTCAACTTCTCCTTCCCTCTTCCCACCCCCCCCCCCCCTGTTGCAGCCACTGCCCCCACGGACACCTCCTGCCTGCCCGGTGCAGCCTGGCCCTGGGAGCCTTGCTGGGCCCTCGGTTTCCTGCATCTCTGCAGGCCTGACCTCTCCCTCCCTCGAGGACCTCAGCAGGGCCAGGTCTCCCAGATCCCCCGCTGCCCTCCACAGCCTCTCCCTTCGCTTTGATCTCTCCCCCCCTCAGCCTTCACTCCCTTCTCCTTTTTTTGGGCCCTGATCTCACAGCCTCACCCTCTGCTGCGGCTGTCCCAGTTGTTTGCAATGGCAGGTGGCTGTCCCTGTGCCCTCTTTGTGTTAATAACGTTTTCAGACAGACTTGATAGGGGGTGTAGGGAGGTGGTAGGGCTTGGGATGGGATTTTTCCCCCCCCATCTTTTTTCAATTTCCTTTTCTCCTTTTTGGGACAGAGACAGGAGGTGGAGGGAGAGAAGTGCACCACAATACAAACAGTTGCTGGGTTTATTCTGAAAGGGCCTGGCCAGCAACAGTTGTTCCTCTCCCAGAGAAATGTTGGGACAACTGGGGCCTCTTTTGTTCTCGAGGCAGAGCCCTGCGAAGGGCATTTGGAGGTGAGCCTGAGGCTCAAGAGGGTCAGAGACCCAAGAGCTCCTGCCTCAGTCCCACCCAAGGGAGGAGAGGCTCCTAGAGCTCCACAGGGCTGGCTTGGTACAAAAGTCCAAGGCCACCCCCCCCCCCGCCCCTCGCCCCGATCCCAGCTCTTCCCCTGATGAACTTGAGAAGCACTTAGTTTTCTGTATCCATTCAGTAAATATTTATTTGGGTCAGGCGCTCTGCTAAAACAGTAGTCCCATCCTACGGGTCCTGCAGTCTAGGGAGACAGAAGGGTAATTAAACAAGTTATTACAGAAGTGCTACCGCATGGAGCAGGACGTCATGAGAGGACGAGGAAGGGACCCTACAGAGCGTGGTGATCTCGGAGGGCTTCCAGGAGGAATGAAATTTCTCCTGGGACCTCCGAAGGATGCGTGGGTCAGGGTGGGGCAGCCGGGCCCTGGGTCGAAGGAGGTGGGTGCTTCCCTGTCGCACAGGCGCTGGCCGGCAGGTTGATGGGGAGCTGTGCCGGCCCCAGGGCTGTACTCCTTCGAGCCCTGGGTAACTGGCCCAGAACTCACTCTTCCAGCCTCCCTTCTACCAGTTCCACCCGTCTGTGCCAGGCCTGGTGCTTGGGGCAGAGCAGGAACCCAGCTCAGCCCTGTCCCTGTGGGAGGGAGAGCAGCCAGGAAGTCAGCAGGTGCCACTGAGGACAGGCCTCTCTGATCATTCCTGCCTCCTAGGCACCTCTGCTGATGACTCACTGACGAGGGGGCAGGAGGGAAGAGGCAGACCTGTGTGGCAGGCAGCCCTGCAGTCGGAGTCAGAGCCCCGGGGAGCCCAGCTGGGACGGTGGCATGTCTGTGTGTCTGCTTACTACCCCTCTTTACCTCCTGCACCTGCTGGCCTCCCAGGCACAGCCGGGGCCTGGGCTCCAGGAAGCCCTCCTGGAGCTCACAGCTGGCCTCCCTCCTGTGCCTCCAGGGGTGTGTGGAAGGCCCCAGTGCTGCTGTGCCTTCCCCATCAGACTCGGAGCCCTCTGACACCCGAAACCATCCTCCCTGAGTCCCTGACCCTGGGAAATACACACCTATAGGTGCCTGGGATATATTTGAGAAACTCACCTGGACCCCGGAAGAAGAGGACGTGGGCTGACCCTTAGCGCAAGACCAGTGAGGAGCCCGTAGACAGACCAGTGGGCCCCTGGCGTCCCAGAGGCCAGGCTCGGGAGGTCCAGGTTCGGCTGCCCCACCTGACCACAGTGGCCTCACACCCTGGAGTCGTGCAGCCACAGCAGCCGCACAGCCCTAAGCTGCCTACGAGAGCCTCAGCAGGCCTTCAGAGCTCTTCCTTCCCCACCTGGCTCTGCCTTTGCCCAGAAGTCAGACCCGGGACATCCCGCCTCCATACCCGTTCCCTGAGGAAGACCAGCTTAGCTTCCTGCCCCATTAAAGGGTCCAGGGCAGATTTCAGCCATAACTCCCCTTCCCCACCCGTCCTGATCCTGCCTTTCTGCCAGATTCGCCCTGGGTCCCTTAATGGTACCCTATATCATCCACTCGTCAGAGTCCAGCCAAGACCCCAGGAAGGACCCGGAGGCTCAGCCATCCTGGGCCCTTGGCAGCTGAGAGGGAGGAAGCAGGCAGAAATAAATGGGAGGACAGGGGAGTCCCAGAGTCAGGACTTGGCCCCCTGCCCCTGTAGATCCGGAGCCAGGTTTTACCGTAATCCCTACATCCTGTTGCAGATCCTTAATCAGCTGGAGCCCAGGTCGGGCTGGACCCCGTGGTGTCACTCAGGGCTGTAGCCGGGAAAACCTGAAGTGGAGCTTCCGGAGTTGGGGCTGGGGGCCGTGAGGAGGAGGCAGGTGGAAGGGAGGAGGAGAGCGCCGGTGCAGGCACAGGATGTGGACAGAGCCCAGACCCGCCACCCACCCTCGCCCTGCTGGGGGTGGAGGAGCAGCTGTTGCGGGCTGGGGACCGGGGACGAGAGAGGGCCAGGAGGGGCCCGTGCGGAGGCCCCCTGGAGAACACCAGAGTCTGTGGGGGCTGCTGCACTGCCTCTTAGCACCACTGAGACAGCTGGCCCTCGAGTGGCTCCGACCGGGAGCAAGGACCCCGGCCCGGAAACGGCGGACAGGGGACGCTGGGTGACGTCGGTTCCAGGGGTCTACACTGACCAGGGCCTGCGTGCGAGCCTGGAAGAGCTCCTGCCCTGCCAGGAGCTCTGCTTTCTGGGGAGGCCTGAGGCCGAGGACCCAGAGCCGGCTGCTCTGGGCTTGGGCAGCCAGGAGACTAGGCTCCCCAGGGGAACAGCAGGGGCCCCTTAGCAGGAAAGCAGGGTCCCAGGATCTGCCATTCCTTAAGCCAGGAGCAAGCCCACCCTGGTTGTCCAGCCCAGCTCCACAGGCCCTGCCCGAGTTGGGGGGAAAAGTTGGAAGGTGGGGGGGGGAGTGTACCCTCCGGGACCTCAACTCCATCCCCCCTCCAGGAGCAGCGGTGGAACAGAGTGGGGGTGGGGAGGCACAGGCCAGAGACAGCCACGGAGCGCAGGCCAGGAGTGGGCTGGCTGGCAGCGGGCGGGCAGACGGGCGTCTGTCCTGCCAGGGGCCCAGGCTGGCTACGCAGACAGCCTCTTTTCTGTATGGAAATGAAGAATTTAGGCTAATGGAGCTCAACCATCTCTAATTTTGCGATGGCAGGAGGATTTTGATTGAAAGTAATTAAGCAAGCTAGCTGTAAAATTAATTAAAGCAAAAGGGGGGGATTTTTTATTGGATTGGATAGCGATATAGCGTCTGTCAGGCGGGGGACGGATGGGGGTGACCTGAATCCTCTGCCCTCCCCCCTCCCACTCGGGACGTTTATGTCACTTTAATCTCCTTACAGCGGCTGCTGTGCATTTGTTTGAAATAATCAAGGAAATATGGTCAGAAATTGTCAGCTTTCAGATCTAATTTACCTGACGGCCCCTGCGCGAGCCGGCGCGGCCCAGGGAGCGAGCGTGCGTGAGCGGGCGGGGGAGCCTGAGTGGGCACAGAGGACACCAGGCTCTCCAGCCCCCTCTCCAGCCCCCAACCCCCTCCCGGGGCAAGGGGAGGCCCTTCCCAGGCCTGTGGGCACCTCCCAGGGACAGGCCCCCACCCCACCCACCTGCTGCCTCCCCCTCGAGCTGTAACCAGCTTTGGGTTTAGGGCTATAGGATCAGGGAGGTGATGGTAATTCCTTACTCCAGATGGCTGACAACTGCTAAACCCCTCCACCAGGGCCACAGTTTTAAAAATACTCCTAAATTAGTCCCCTCGTGTCGTTGGCAGCCTTAGCAAGGGGATTGTGGAGATGGGCCGGCTATGGGGTGGGGGTAGGGGTGGCAGTGTCGGCCTTGGCACCTCTCTGCCACCTGCTGCCGTCCCCACCCTCTCTCCTGGAGGTTCCTCTCTCCCAGGCCCGTCCTCTAATCCCTCTGCTTCCCCTTCACAGCACAACTCCTAAGTTCTCTGCAAGAGGAAGGCCCCCTCCCTCCAATACACCTGCTCTCCCCGCCCCCCACCCCCACGCACCCAGGCATGCTCTCCCTCACCTGGTCACCCACCCACATGTTCTGCCCCTTTCCAGTGGGTGAGCCAGGCCACAGAGAGCCAGACTCTACTTTTGCTCCCTTAGAGAGCAGAGAGCCTGAATTCCAGGCCCTGCACCCTGGAGGTGCTGGTTCAGAGCCACTTGGGGTCCTTGCCCAGGTGGGCCGGTGTGGAGTTGAAGTTTTTCCAGCAGGGAACCCTTGTGGTGTTTGGGGCCATTGGGCCCTGGAGCATCCCCCTGGCATGTAGAAAGTTCCCCCCTTTAAAGCACAGATGCGTAGCAGTTTGATCTGCTGGCCATGAGAGGGCCGGGATGGGGAGTTGGGGCTCTGGATTTGTCTGGTCCTGACAAGTTAGTGACCGGGGCTTCTGACCAGCCTCTCAACCTCTTGGGCCCCACTTCCCTTCCAGTTCTAAAGTTCTGTGCAAATCTAGGACAGTCTGTGCTCTGATAGCTCCCACCCTCCTGAGCTCCTTATGCAGCCAGAGCTCCTCACCATGCCCCTGGGGCAGGGGGGAAGGTGGAGGGTTCTAGAAACAGGGAAGATTAGGATGAACAGACTGCTCGTGGTTTGCCCATGTTAGAATGCACCTGTTAAAAGCCCTCTACCTGCCCTCCTTCCGCCAGTCCTTATCCTAACCCAGAGCGTGTCTCCCTTCTCCCGCCCCAGCTTTGGCGCTGGGTGCCTCAGGGGGCCTCCTCCAGCAGCAAGGGGGGTTAAGCCCCTGGCTTCCTTCCAGGCTGGCTCCCGAGCAGAGCAGCTGGGGGGGTGGGTGGGAAGCGTCACCTGCCCCCCCCCCCTTCTTGAGCTCCCTCTGCCTGACCCTCCACTCTGCTGTAGCCATGAGTCACTCATCTTGGGGCAAGGAGGTGGAGCCCCAAAGAACTCTGCCCAGGAAAGAGGGGGAGGAGAGCTGCTGGCTCTTCTCCACGTCTTCAGGGCAAAGTTCTCCGCGCCCAGAGCCCAGGCGGCACTGAGGTCACTTGGGCCCAGCACTCTCCTGGCTGTGCCTGCAGGAACTTGGTGAGAGGCAGGGGCATGGCTAGGCACCACGGGGGCCAGCCAGAGCCAGACTCCCTGCCCTTCATGCCTGCCAGCTGCCCAGGAACCAGATCCCAGGAGACACAGGGCTAGAGGGAGTGTCTGGCCCCGGCCCAGCACCTCACCTCCACGTGTGGCTCGCAGCTGCTCACGTCAGCCCCTGCAGCTGTGATGTGGAGGAACCAGCCTGGGAGCCCGTGCC
Source organism: Panthera uncia (assembly GCF_023721935.1). NCBI lineage: Eukaryota > Metazoa > Chordata > Mammalia > Carnivora > Felidae > Panthera > Panthera uncia. The sequence goes on from NW_026057585.1 coordinate 97,072,782, forward strand.
AGGGACCCAGCGGGGCTGCTCTCCCTGGGCGGGGGGCTGCTTTCTGGGCTTGATGCTGGTCCAGGCTGCGGGGGCAGGCACCCAGGTGGATCCCCAGGCAGGCCTGGGCAGGTTGGTGCACCGCGCGAGGCACAGGGAGGTGGAGAAGGCCGAGAGCAGGCTGAAGAGTGCTCTTACGGTCCTCGTGGTGTCCCCACGTCGGCCTTTTGCTCTGACCTAGTGGGAAGAACGTGCACTGGGGATGCTGTACCCAAAACCACTTTTGGGAATGAATCCTATGTAGTGGCTTCTCCTTGAGGGACAGGCACAGGCAATGGGCAGGCGGGGGCAGCAAGGCTGGCCAAGGGCTTGAGATCGTCAGGTCAGAGAGAGAGAGGGAGCCTCTCTGGAGGGAGCCTGGGACAGCCCAGCCAGGTCCCAGGACAGCCCAGCCAGGGAGTCTGGGAGAGGGAAGAAGCAAGGGCATTTGGGGGCTGGTAAGTCCAAGGCCAGCCTAGCAGTACCTGGTGACCATCACCTGGCTGGTATGCGATAACACACGTGCATTGTGGCTTCCAAGGGTTCCCACCAATGCTTCCTCGTCTGGCCCCCAAGGCTTTAGGAGAAAGCAGAGCATGCTGGCCGCATCCGGGTGGAGGCTCCCCTCTTCCCGGGGCTTCTCCCCTGCTGTCTGCCATCCCCTACAGCTGGGTGTCTGAGCCTCTAGGCGGAGCTTGTACGGGGAGAACCAGAGAGGGTGAAAGATGCCTGGCCTGGCCTTGGACCAGCCCTCCAGGCCCAGATGCCTGAGGCCCTTTGTGAGGGAGGACTCCAACCAGTGGGGGCCCACGCTGACCTAGGTAGCCCCCTGCTTCCTCCCTTCAGGTGGGGCCCAGCACGAGTTGGGCCAGCTCATCTCCCCTTCCCAGAGGGCAGAGAGGAAGTTCTTTTCCCGGAGGCCTTACTCCTGCTTAGTAGTGGCCAGTAGCTTCAGGAGAGTTCTCAGGGGTGTGTGGTTCCCCCGGCCACAGGAGCAGGGAGAGGTACCTGCCCAACTGGGAGAGAAGCCCGAGTGGCTGGGGTCCAGCCCCAGGAATCATTAACGGCAGGGTCTGGCGATGCCCACGCCGCTCCCCCAGCCAGGTCCATGCCGGAGTTGGCTGAATGTGACCGAGGCACTGGGCTCCCGGAAGTGCCTGAGGCCAAGCTGGGCTCTGGCCTAGCGAAGCCTCAGCACCGGCTGGGCGGTTTCCTGCCAGCATCAGGCCTTCTCTCCTGCTCATAGGGAACCCCCCCCCCCCACCAGCCTCTCCGGATCCCGGTGGGGCTGGTGGCCCCGCACAGACCCGAATAAGCCCCCTGGGCCCCTCTTCCCCTCCCTCCTGTCTGCCTTCGCTTCCTTACCCGTTAGGCCCGAAGCCTCCCTGGCCCCGTCCCGGCCCCGTCCTCCGTCCCCCCTGGCTCCACAGTCACATTTTGCTGCCAGCACAGGGCACTGAAAATCTGCTGGCACTGCCGAAAACCCTGTGTGCGCTATGACTCCCCAAACATCCCTTTATTTTTATTGTTCTGTTAATTACTGTTTAAACTTTAATAAGTCACTTCGTCAGGAGGGGGGACCTGCCGTGAGCTTTTCTGTGCAAACACGGGCCCGGGAGTGACTCGGGTGTAATATAACCCTTTATGCGATGTGGGAATGTTTAGATTGTAACAGAAACTTGTTATTTTAATGACAGTTCGGGGGGTGGGGGGGAGATCTGAACCCAGAAGAGGAAGAGGGTGGGCTCCCCTTGGGTCCCCACTGAGGGCTGGGGCGGCCTGACCGTGGCGGGCGTGCTCCCTGGCTGCTGCCACCAAGGATGCGGAGGAGCCCTTCCTGGGCTGCCGGGGGGTCAGGCTCACCCAGAGGGAGGGAAGTCTCCCAAGAGATGCTCTGAGACTTGAGGGCAGGAGGGTATCGGGCCCTCAGCAGCCCAGACGGCCAAGGGCCCAAGGAGAGAGCTGGGCTCTTTGGGGGGGGGGGGGGGGGGGGGGGAGGGAAGCAAGACGACCCAGAGTTCCCAGGTCTCGGGAAGGCTGGGCTTTCTGCCCTGCCCACGCCAGCCCCGGGCCAGGGAGGAAGCAGCCTTTCCACCTCCCAAGGCAGGACCCTGCCTGCGGTCACCATCCAGTAGAAGGGCAGGCTCCGCATGCCAGACATGTCACTCGATGCCATCCTGTTTCAGATGAGGACACTGAGGCCCAGGGCAGAGACCTAACTTTCTTAAAATTGGGGGGCCAAGTTTCTGATGTCGACTTGTGTGATTTGGAAGCTGCCAAAGTCCTGGTTGCCCGAGCACGGTATGGAGGGCCAGGCGCGGCCCCGCAGGGTATCCCTTGGGCAGGGCTCACCCCTCGGTCCCTACCCTCCCCCCCACCCCCCCGCATCAGGATGAGAGGGGCTGCAAGGTGAAGAGAACTTAGAAGTACAGTTGTCCCCAAGTCTGGGCATAGGCCACTTGGCCTCTTCTTCACAAGGCCTGGCTCCGTCTTGGGGAGTTGGGGCTTGGGCCCAGGGTAGGGGTGATGGTAGACAGGCCGCCCCCTCTCACTCCAGTGCCCCCTATCCCCTATACCCAGAGGCACTCCTGCCCCAGACCGGCTTCCGGAGCAGGTGACACCTGGACAGGGGGCCTTTCTCCAGCACCTGGGCCTGAGGGTATCTTGGCCAGGTTTCCTACACTGTCTTCACTCCATCCCTCCATCTGTCCATCAGAGCTGAGCTTGTGCTCTGTGCCCCGCACTGGGTGGCAGAAAGGCATGAGCCCTGTGCTTGCCCTCCAGGGCCCATGCCTAGTGGGGCTAGAGAAGCAGTGTGGGGAGAGAGCACGACAAGGGGGACTGTCCCCTGGCCTGCCCGGGTGCTCCCAGCTAGCCAAGGCGGAGAGCCTTGGCTCCCTCTGCTCTCTCCCCTCCCTTGGAGGGCTGCCCGCCCCCCACAAGGGCCCCTCCCCCTGACCTCCTGCGGGCAGGGCCAGAGGTTCAGGGCCCGGGCTCCCCTGAGCGCTGGAGGCGAGAGCCCCCCAGATGGCGGCGGCGTGGGTCACGAATCGCTGAGGTTTTCCTTTTCCGAGCAGCGCGTTTCCCTAAATTGTCTTTGACTGCGTGCATGGGTAATGAAAGTTTATGCCCTTGTTAGAAGGACAGGCGGCCAGTTCCAGTTAGAACTGGGGCTGTCTCCCTGCCAGCCCCCCGCAGCCCCCCTCCCCAGCAGGAGAGGGAGCAGGAGCACAAGTGTGTGTGTGCGTGCGCGCGCGTGCCCGCACACCCTTCCCTGGTGGATGAGAAGGCTGTTAGGGGAAGGGAGAGGGGACAGGGAAAAAAAGAAAAAAAAAATTTCCATATTTGTGTAAGTTGCTTTAAAAGCATTTTATCATGTCATAAAAAAGGGAAAGTACTCTCAGAAATTGATCCTCTCCGCCAGCCCATTGGACAGAAGGACGTTGGGATGTTAATGGCCATCCTGCTCCAGGGTGGCTTATTAAAAAATTTATACATAAATGCTTAAAATTGCATAAATTATTTAAAAAAAACCAACAAAGTAAGCAATTTGAATTCCCTCTTTTCCTCCTCTTCGCTTGGTCCCCCTTCTGCGACCCCCCTTTTCCAGCCCCTCATCCCGGTCCTCCTGGTCCCCGGGTCCCCCCCCCCCCGGCCCCCCCCCCCGGGGGCCCCCCCCCCCCCCCCGCACCCGCTTCTTCCACTTCCCACCGCACCCCTAGCACCCTCCGCCCTGCCCTCCTCTGGGGTTTCCCAGCCTCACCCACAAATTAACGGAACAGCCGGCCCACCACCAAACACTCACATGCACACGCACTAATAAAAACACCACTAATAATGCCCCAAATCGCGAAATTAAATATTAAGGCCAGAGGAGGCGGACGTGGAGCGGTGCCGCTGCCTCCGTAGCCGAACTTGGAGCTGATGGCGTGGAATGTCACCCACACATCCCGGAGACTGGAGTGGGGAGTTTTATGATGGTTTTTCATTGATTTGTTTCCCCAGCGCAGCTGCCGACCTCTATTGAGGGACAAACATAATCAGCACTGACGCAAATTAGATGGTTATTCGTTTTGAAAATTGACAGAAAAACAATAAAAAAGATGAAATGCTCCCAAATCAATAGATATAATGAAATTCAAATAATCCGAGAGATGAGGTCTCCATGGCAACTGATAATGTGGAAAAGAAAACAATTTAATAAAGGACAGACACACTTTGAAAACAGATTGGGCCCAGGGAGGGGGGCGGGCTGGCGGGCGGAGGGCTGGAGCGGGCTGGCGAGTGAAGGATCACTGTCCGTCCCAAGGACACCCGCCATAATTAAGCGAGGCTTTCGGCCCCAGAAAGTGCAGATTCAGGTTTTAATACACAAAATTATTTCAGGAGCAGTGAATCGGAAAGTCGTTTGTAATGACCTTCCTGAGAGGCCCGGGCGCGGGGCATGTTGGAGGCTGGGCGGCCGGGCCGGCTGAGTTATGGCATATTTGTGTTTTTATAGTGCGGAGGGGAGGGGGGGGGGGGGGGGGGGGGAGAAGGTTAAACAGTATTTACAGCTCAGTTGTTTTCAGAGAGGAAAGAGAAATAGAGTTCACGGGAGATGCGGCGGGCAGGCGGGCGGGTGAGCCAGGAGGCCTCCGGGGCGAGGTGGGAGAGGTGGGCCCCGGGCAGGCCTTCCACCCTGGGGCTGCCTTGCCTTGTCTTGGGGATCCACAGAGGGTGCCAGGGGAGGCCTGTCCCACTCGGGTGCCTGGTGTGGCCCAGCTGGTGGGTCCTTCCAGGCCTGGGGCCCTCTCTGGGGATGGGGTGGGAGCCTGTGTCCGAGCTCTGTGCGCCCGGCCGCACGTACTCCGGTCAGAAGGTGGGGTGTTCCTGCGGAAGAGCGGCTCTGGACGCCCAGCTAGCCTCAGCACCCTCCGAGGCAGCCGGCCGCTCCTTTGGACGGGGCTACCCTTCTTGAGCCGCGTGTTGCGTCTGGGGTGTGCCCGGCCTCGGGCACGGCTGGTGAATACCTAGGGAACCGCAGCATGCCCCGCTGCGGGGGCCTGCAGCCCACAGCCTCCCTGCCTCTTTCCTCTGGCTCCACCTCCCTGCCGAGGGCTCACCTTGGGCACACAAAAGGGGAAAGCTCGGTCCTTTGGGTTTGCAGTGGCAGGGGCCACAGAGAGGGGAGGGGACCAAGCAGAGACGCTCCACAGCCCTCGAGAGCCACTTGGCTGGCCAGAGCAGCTCAGGCACGAGAGCCCGGCCCTGGGGGCCCTTTGGAGGCTCCCCTCCCTCAGGCTCCGACTCCCTTTCGGCCGCGGGAACCCTGCTGGTGCTGTGTTACCGTGACCACACTCGGCGTTGCCAGTTTCCGGGCCGTTCTGCATGTGCACGTGTGAATTATAATATGATTGTACAAACACGGAGACGCCCGAGTGTGCGCGCGCGTGCACGGTCTGTGTGTGTGCCGTATGTGTGTGTTTTAAATCTCCCCTGGGTGGTAACTCTTTTTTTCTCCCCTTCCTGTTTGGCTGTGACCTGGGGGAGATTGATAGCCAGCCTGTGCGGTGGATGTTAACAGTTCCCCTGATTTATAGAGTTACTTACGCTAAGTGAGGCCACTTAGACGCGTCTGGATAGTAAACCTTTTAACTGGACTAAAAAATCATAATAAATAAATAAACAAAGGGGGGCAAGTAGGGCCCAGCAGCCTGGCCCCCCCACTTCCCGTCTTAGAGCTGTTGGGGACCAGGGGGCCTGGCTGAGAGTCCTGGGGAGCAGTGACCACTCTCCTACCTACACAAGCTGGGCGGCCCTTCTGTTCTGAGCTGGGAGGGGAGGGCTCAGGCCCAAGAGAGAAGGACACCCTTTCCTATGGGACAGGTCTTGGCTGGGGTAGGGGGTCACAGCTGGAGGAGATAGGGGAGTTAACACAGAAATTGGCTGGTGGGGCAGGTGAGGAGAGAGATGGGAAGGATGGTCGGGGAGCTTGGGGGGAGCACGTGTCTCTAGGGACCCTTCCTTGCTTCCCAGACTCGCTGTTCCTGTGGCACCTGGACTTTTCACCACAGTGATTACGCTTATGGTGACTTGAACATCTGTCCCCTTGTCTAAATTGAGCTGCCCGTGGTGGCAGGAGCCAGGACAGTCTGTCTTGCTCTCATGCTGTCCTCAGGATTGAGCCCAGGGCCTGGCCTGTAGAAGGAGCTCAGAGGGTGTCTTGAATGAACATAGATGCATCACTTGAAAACTGGGGCCTGTCAAGTTCAAGTTCTTAGGGATGGCAGGGTGGAAGCTCCGACATTGCCACCACCCCAATTGGGAGGCTGGGGAGCGGGGAGGGGGGCGTGTGGGGTGTTAGACCGTGGCCTTGGGCGTCCGAGCCCCATGGGAGTCCGATTCCAGCACTGACACTGAGTGACCGTGGGCAGTTACCAATCTCACCAGGCTCTCTCTGCTTCCTCATCTGGAAATGGGGACAGGTCAACAGCCTCATGGAGATGTTGGGGGGGTGGTGTCACTGAAGTTGACATCAGGAAGTGTTCAGCACGGTCTCCGGTACAGGGGAGGTGTTCAGAGGGTGCCAGCCGCCCTGTCACTCTGGGCCGTGCCACAGGGCGGCCACCAGTGGCCTGGCAGTGTCTGTGGCCCCTGAGCTGCCTGGCAGCAGGCAGGGGGGCCCCGGAGCATCCCTACCCCAGGGGACCGGTGCCTGGCCCCTGCCTCCCCACCTCCTGATATACAGCGGGCATTAGGCTGCCCAAAGGGGACACTGCATCCTTAGGAAGAAATATGTCCTCATTTTTCTTAAACACCGTTTCCACTGAGTGAAATGTTTAGAAGGGACGCACAGGGAGAACTTTATTTCCTACCAGGGAGTTCAGAGCCACCAGGCAGAGCCCATAAAGCACCCGGAGCCTGGTAGCTGACAGGCCGCCCGGCCCCGAAACACATTACTCACAAGTGGGGGGGGGGGCTGCTGCCAGGCCTGCCAGGCCCCCAGGGACTGCCCCCCCACCCAGGGCAGAACAAGCAACTTCGAGCCCCAGGCAGTGGGCACTGGGCACTGGAGCCTCTCGACCCCTTGACACAGGCTGCCCGGGGCAGGGGAGGGTCTGGCCTCAACCTGGCAAGGAGGTGGAGCCATTCCAGCCACCCCCGACCCCTTCATCCCCAGAGATCAGGGACAGGGGGCCCAGGTGCGGTGGTAGGAGCCCCCCTGTCTCCCCCATAACTGGCAGGAGCCCTGGCCTTCCCCAGCCTTTGGAGGGAGTGATGAGGTTCCTGCCATAACGGGCCCTTCTCCCGAGGCCCTCCCTTCATTTGATTTCTGAAGCTGGCTGATTTGAATATTTATAAATATCAGTAAATTATTTATTGTAGCAATCTGCTGCACCATTTTACCCATCGCAGTTAACACTTTAGGGGGCTCCGTGTTATGGGAACCAGGAGAGGGAGTGAGGAGGAGATGGGAAGAGAGGCCTGGGACTTCCTACAGCCCACCCAGAAGCCTTAACTGGGGACACGGTGGCTGCCCAGCTCCTGGCAGAGCCCGGGCCCCTTGTGAGCCTGGGCTCTGGGTGTCTTCACGGCTCCAGGATCAGTTGCCTCTTCTGTCAAATGGGATGATGACAGTGCCTGCTTCACGGGGTCATCACGAGGCATCAGGAGACCGTACCTGGAGATGTGCATGGTCTGGTTTTTGCCCCTCCTTTCCTCCACCCTGAGCAGGATCTGTTCAGCTTACACAGGAGAACTGCTTGCAGGGGGCTGGTTGAGTTTGGAGCCCTGGGAGAGGAGGTCGGAAGACCTGGGAAGGGGTCGTTTGTTGCTGAGTGGACAGCCTGCCCCCAGCCCAGCCCAGCCCCCCAGCCTCTCTGGTGTCCCCTCTTTCTTCTGGCCCCAGTGAAGTTTCCTGGTCTTGGGATCTTGTGCCTAGAGGTGCACCACACCTGCTTGCTTGTCCCTCTCAGGGCTCAGCTGCCTTCTTCCAGGTCCTTGCTTGCCAGAACCCTCTCGCCTTACAGTCCTGTGGCCCTTTCCCAGGGCGGGAGCCTGCCTGGGGCCCTTTCACCAACAAGCGGGAGAGCCAGGCTATGCCCTCATGCTGTGCCACCTCCTGGGGCTCACCCCACTGATGCGGAGGCACCGGGGCCAGAGACTAGAAGCTAGGAGAGCCCTTGGGCCGGCTGCTCACGTGCGGGTACCCGTCACTCCGTTCCCCAGTTTCCCCTGTTTCCCCCAGCCTGACTGGGGCTCACCTCCGCTGCCCCGCCCCTTGCCTCCTTTCTGGAGCCCGGCCCTGGGTAAGCGGTGCAGGACTCCCCTCGCCTTCCCACCCCCTGGCCCAAGCCTGCCTCCTGGGCAGTATTGTTCCCAGAGGAAGTGTCCAGTGTAAATAGAGCAGCGGGCAGGCTGGTGGCGGGAAGGAGATGAAAGGGGCAGTGACAGGGCCGGGGACGGATGGCTTCCTCCCATTGAGGCCCGGCCACGGCGTTTATATTTTAGGGAAGAAAGTCGGGGGAATGTTTACATGGACAGGAGCCTGGGGTCAGACCACGAGGGGGGTAGTCTGTACGTCCCAGCGCCCTGATGGAGGGGGAGGGGAGGAGGACCCCACGGAGTGGGCCGGAAGGCGGATGGGCGAGCAGCTCGGACCTTGGCTCCTTCATACTCCCCACCCGCTGCCCTAGCCTCTGCCTCCTGCCCTGCACCCCAGGCCCACACGCCTTCTCCACCTCTACCCCTGGGACCGGCAGTAGAGTCAGAGGGAGGGCAACATCTGGAAGGCAGGTGGGCTGGGGCAGAGCGGCAGCTGGAGGGCAGGTGTGGGGGGTGTGGGCGGAGCAGAGGGGCCTGTGGGCGGGGGGTGGGCCCTGGGTGCACAGCTGCATCACAGCTGGTGGGGGCCCAGGAGGGACCGAGCCAGGCACACGCCGGAGAGAAGGAGGGGGTGGGCTGGCCTGGGTGGGCCCAAGTGCCTCGAGGCTCCAGGATGGGTGGGAGCCCAGGGAGGGGGTGTCACCAGCAGCAAGTGCAGCCCTGGGAGTTTCTGCTTCCCTCTTCCTTGGGATAAATATTTATAGATCCATTTGCTGTCTCCCTTACACACTTGGCTGCTTACCTCCTGGTAAAAATAGAGCAGGCTCCCCCACTCTCCTCTTCCCGTCCCCACCAGGGCAGGGGACCAAGGGGGCCAGGTGAGGCCTGCTCCCTGTAGGTCTGCTGGAGCAAGCTTGGTGTCGTGCAGCCTGGCAGCTGGCCCAGAGGTTGGGTGGGATGCTGTGACTAGGGGAACCATCACTGAACTTTGGAGAACCCACATCAGCACTTGGAGGCCTGGGTGTGGGCAGCACAGACTTGGAGATGCGGATGAACTTGGGCAGAGTAGGCCCATGGCCTGGGCCAGGGTAGGGCCCGGCAGAGCCAGGGCCCCAAGACTGGGCCGACTGGTGTGAGCCAAGCAGACCCTTCTGGGGCAGTCGGCTGGCTGGACTGGGCTGGGGCCAGTGAGTCCCTGGGCCAGGTGAGGCCATACACACTGGCAGCTGGTTTCGAGGCAGGTCTGGGGCCGCTGGGCAGACCACCTGTCTGTACGAGCCGAGTCTCCTTGCAGGACAGGGTCCCCAGGCAGGCAGGGGTGGCCGTCCTGTGTGAGCATGCCTGTTGGTGGGCTTTCGTGTGTGGGGGTCCGCAGGGTGTTGATCTATTCTAGGGAAGCCCCTTCTGCCCATGGCCCTGGAAGCCGAGCCCCTGCCCTCACTCGGCCTTTTGACCAATGTGGGTGGAGACTCAGACACACCCATTCCTCTGCTGGGGGACACACGAGGGAGCCCTGCCACTGAGAGGCTCCCGCGGGGCCCCCTGTGCTCAAATCGGCTGAGGCCGTCTGCCATGCACACCGCAGGGTCTGGCACACGATAGGAGCCAACTAAACGGACAGATGGAAAGGTGGAGGACAGGCAGACATATACACAAAATGTGTATGTGTGTCCACCCTTGGCCTTGGTGGCAGGTCCCAGGCTGTGTGGTGAGTGGACCCGCCGTGTGCTCCCGACCCTGGAACCCTGGGCGCCCCCGCTCAGCAGCCGTGAGGGAGGTGGCGAGACCCCGGCAGCCGCGTTAAAGAGTTTCTGTCGGGCTGCCGTGTCGTTCAGGAACAGCAACTGCAGCTTCTGGGCCTTCCGTTGGGGATCTGAGAAAGCCCAGCCTGTTCCAGCTGTGGCTTCTCGGGGCTGGGAAGTGGGCTTTCTGGAGTCAGCCAGGCCTCTGAGGGAAGGAGCTGTGGCTGTGGCAGAGAGGGCAGAGTGGGATCCTCGGACAAGGATGAGCGGTTCTTGGAAACACTGTGAGCAGTTCTGCCCTTGAGTGGCCCTGATTGAGGCTTGAGGAAAGGAAATGGCCAGAGAAGACAAAAGAGGGGAGTGAGGGAAAGCGGAGGCCTTCAGAGGGCCCTCGGCGGCCGGGAGAACGGGAAGAGATGCCACGGCTCTCCAGTGAGCAGAAGTAGGAGTCAGGTGGGGTCCAGGGACCAAGTCTGGCAGGGGGGTTGCCAGGGACGAGACACTCAGAGGGGGAAGGGTCCCAGCCACTAGTGGCCGGGACAGTAGGGCAAGAGGCTGGCTCGGGCCGGTCCCTGGCTCTGGGTGGTCTCCTCCCCACGGGGCAGGCCACGGCGGGGCTCGGTGTGTGCCCGCCTTGAGCGCCCGCCTTGAGTGCCCGCCTCTCAGAAGAGGAATTTAGGGCCAAGCAAGTGTAGGGAACGCTTCCGGGAACCAGGTGCTGAGAAGCCTGCCCCTCGTGTTTGAGGAGTCGTTCATTCATTCGTTCGTTCGTATGTTCATTTCCAAACCGTCCTGAACCACCCAGTGCACGCCGGCCTCGGTGCCAGGCTCTAGGGATGGAGCGCTGGGCGAGCAGGGCCGCTGGAGCTCACAGTCTGGTGAGGGGCGCAGACATCCTCCCCCCCCCACCGCTGCCCCCAGCCAGGGGCAGTGTGAGGAAGGTGGGATCCGGAAAACCTAGGGCCTAGTGGGGGGGGGGGGGTTGGCCGCCAAGGTGGTGGCCGCACCCTCTGACCTCTCCCTCCACCCCCGCAGCTGAAGGCACCCGGTGCACCGACCCGCCCGCAGGCAAGCCCGCGATGGCGGCCAAGCGCAAAGGCGGCCTGAAGCTCAACGCCATCTGCGCCAAGCTGAGCCGCCAGGTGGTGGTGGAGAAGGGGGCAGAGGCGGGCCCTCAGCCCGAGGGCAGCCCGCTGCGGCCACGGGACCGAGAGGCCGGCGTGGCCCGGGGCGTCCGCAGCGAGGAAGACAAGAGGCGGGCGGTGATCGAGAAGTGGGTCAACGGCGAGTACAGCGAGGAGCCCGCGCCCGCGCCCAGCCTGGGGCGGATCGGCCGCGAGGGCCTGGAGCTGCCGCCCGAGGGCGTCTACATGGTGCAGCCCCAGGGCTGCAGCGACGAGGAGGACCACGGCGAAGAACCCCCCAGGGATGGCGGCGGCGTCGCGGAGGAGAAGGAGTCTGACGGGGCGGCCTCCAAGGACGACAGCGGCCCCAGTACCAAGCAGGCTTCGGGTAGGTGCCTGAAGCCCCGGACAGACAGCCGCACGGACAGATGGCATAGCCCGTGGCGGGGCGGGCAGCAGGGAAGGAGTAGGGGGTCCGCAGAGCGTGCCCGCTTCCCCCACTCGTGCTCCGTGTCCCGGCACCTCATCCAGCCCCACGAGGCCTGGGGCCGAGGTACTGGCGCGAACAGGGAAGACTTGCTCAGGGCCGGAGGGAAGCGCTCCAGGTGTGAGCCGGGCTGGGGGCGGCTGTGAGCATGGGGGGCCTGAGGAGGTGAGGGATGGCTGTGCGGGCCGTGGGACTGTGTCTCCACCCCTGCATCACAGGAGCCTGCGGGGTCAGCCCTAGAGCCACAGGAGCAGAGCTCCGGGATAGACCTGTTCTGGCAGCCTCCTCCCCTGCCCCTTCCCGGAATCCTTCTCCTTCCCAGGGACACCGGCTCTGCTAGGCAGGACCTCTCAGGGGCGAGGCACAGGGCCTCAGGATGGCTCAGCCCGGCCCGCAGATCCCGTTACAGCCACCTGCCCCGGACGCGCTCCTCTGGCTGACCTCTTTCCCACGAGGTGGCTGAGGCCTGGCTTTTCTGCTGTCTCCTTGTCCTTATGACTCACAGCAGCCCCGAGCTTCTCACACTCCAGGGAGGGAGGGCCTGCGGTTTTGGGTGGAAGGGGGTCACCGTGGCTAGGATGGAAGCCCGGGTGCAGGGCCTTTTCTCCAGCTCCTAGCCTCCTTCTCAGGCCTGTGCCCGGTGCCCCGAGCCTCCCCTGCCTGCTCCCCTATCCCCTTCCCCCTGCAGCGAGGGGCGCATCTCCTCCCTGCGCGGGGAGCCCTGCGCAGCCACATAATTATGCATATAAGATATAAACAGAGCTGTTTAATTATCCTTCGCCACATCAGTGACAGAGTAATTAACAAACATTGCAAGATCAATGAGGAAAAGTGTGACCTTCAGTTTCCTCTGATAGGAAAAGCCCTTGCCGTTCCCAGACACAAGGTGATTGTGCTGAGCCAGAGGAGAGGGAGGGACGGGGACAAGGGCCGCTGTCCCTTCAGGGGCCCGCCCCACCCCCCCCAGGCCCAGCCCTGCCCTGACCCCTGCCTTCTCTCACCCCAAATGGAGAGCTGGGACAGTAGGAGGCAGGACCGGGACTGCCAGTGGCCTCGTGACCTGGGCATCGCCCCGTCTGACACCTGGGGCAGCCTGCTCAGCCCTGGGCACCAGAGGAAACCAGCTGGAGCCCTAGCCACCGCCAGGCTCAGACCACCTTCTCTGGGCCGGGGGGCTCAGGAATGCAGGCCTCTGGGCTGCCTCAGACCCCCACCCAGCCCCCTCCCTCCTCTAAGCTGCCTGCCCTTCAAAGCCTTCTGTCTCTCTGCCATATATAGTGAGGGCTCAGCTGCCTCCTGCTATTTTTAGCCCCTTTCCCTGGTCCCTGAGCCACTGAATCTAGCAGCCAGAGCCCCCTCCTCCCAGGCTGGGCCCCCAACCCCATGTAGCTTGAGGTCAGGACAGTGGCCCACCGGCCACCCTGTCCCAGGGAACAGCCATCTGTTGGCTCCCGGGGTCACTCTGCCCACCTGGGGTACCAGGTGCCACCTGTGACTGTCCTCTTCCTACACCGACCCGATAGGTTGCGATGAGGGTTGGGAGGCGACCCTCATCTGCCACCCTGCTGGGGTCCTGGGCCTCCCACCCCTTCTTCAGCCATGCCTTCCCCCTGGCTGTGCTGTTAGGACTCCCAGCCTGGGGCCCTGCTGCTCTGAGTGAACGTGCCCGACTTTCTGGGCTCAGAAAGGAATGGAGAAAACATGTGTGTCCCTGGGGCCCATGTGGGTCTCACCCTCCTATGTGCGCCCACCCCTGATCCAGGCCAGAGCCCACAGTAGGTGTTTCGTGAGTGTTCTGCACGAGAATGAGTAAGCCTGTGTGTGCTGGGGGGTCACACATCTGCTGTGGCAAAGGTCATGTGTGCAAGGACGTGGGGCTCCAGAGAAGAACCCCAGGCAGAATGGGATCATCTTGCCTCCGCCATCCTGAGGCTCATCCTGGGCAGATGGGTGTGGGGTTTGGGTGGTTCGTGTCCATGTGTGTGTGTTTGTGGGGTTGGGAAGGTAGCTAGGGGATGTGCGTGTATGTGTGTGTGTGTGCGTGTTTTCTCACGTCCCTGTGGGGAGGCCGCTCCGGGATCTCTGTGTGCCCCGGAGTGGACACAGGTAGAGCCTGTACACAGGCTGTCCTCGGTCCCCTGCCTGGGGCCAGTAGGGCCAGCCTCCCAGGCAGACTGTCCTCAGGGTGGCCACCTTTATGAGCGGGCACGAGGATGACGGGGAGGTTCGTAGGACTCCTCACGTCATAATTCTTGACTGGGGCAAGGGGCCTCGAGTGAGTCTGAACAAATGCTTTGGCAAGGCCCCTGCCCCCTCAGCCTTGTGGTCTGGGACCCTCAGTATGTGGGGGGCCGGTGGAGCCGGGGGGCCAGCTCCTGGTGAGGCCTGGGGTAAGCCCTCTACGTCCCAGGGATGAGGGCCTGTGTGTCTGCTTGTGGGGGTCAGGGAGAGTCCTCCAGACAGGCTCAGCCAGGCCCACCCCCAACCCTCAGCCCCTGGGGTCCCTCCTGACTGCCCAGCTGCCGGCCCACATCCTTACCTGTCCCCAGCCCCCGTGTCACCCCACCCTTGGGAGGCAGGTTGGGATCTGGCCTTACTTCCAGTAAAGTGACTTCTCTTTCATATTAGGCCAAGGCGAGAGAGAGGAGACATTTATGAAACTTTGTTTAATGTACTGAAAAGCCATCGGCCAGAACATTTAGGAAATTGATTTTCCTGGCATTGATGAACTCGTTTTATTTTACCCCGGTATTAATTACTTTTTTTTTAAACAAATTAATTTAAGAGTCGTAAAACCTAACAAGTGAGCCAAATGTCCATAGATCATGTCATGCTCCGCCCCCTCCCCATGCCAGCCTCCTCCCTCTGTGGGTGGGGGCCCACGGGGAGGGGGTGCCCCCTGTCCCTTGGCTACCCTGCTCCCTCCCAGAGGTGACCGGCCTCTCCCCACTGCTGCAGGAGAGGCCTCCTCACTCCGGGACTACGCGGCTTCCACTATGACCGAGTTCCTCGGCATGTTTGGCTACGATGACCAGAACACGAGGGACGAGCTGGCCAGGAAGATCAGCTTCGAGAAGCTGCACGCAGGCTCCACCCCCGAGGTGGCCACCTCCTCCATGCTGCCCGCCTCCGAGGATGCCCTCAGCAAGCGGGCGCGCTTCTCCAAATACGAGGAGTACATCCGCAAGCTCAAGGCCGGCGAGCAGCTCTCCTGGCCGGCCCACGGCACCAAGGCTGAGGAGCGGGCGGGCAAGGACGTGGTGGGGCCCCTGCCCGGCCTGCGGCTGCCCAGCAGCACGGCGCACCTGGAGACCAAGGCCACCATCCTGCCCCTGCCCTCACACAGCAGCGTTCCCATGCAGGGCCTGGTGGCCCGCACCTCCAAGTACGACTTCTTCATCCAGAAACTGAAGACGGGCGAGAACCTGCGGCCCCAGAACGGGAGCACCTACAAGAAGCCATCCAAGTACGACCTGGAGAACGTCAAGTACCTGCACCTCTTCAAACCCGGGGAGGGCAGCCCCGACATGGGCGGGGCCATTGCCTTCAAGACGGGCAAGGTGGGGCGCCCCTCCAAGTACGACGTCCGGGCCATCCAGAAGCCGGGCCCCGCCAAGGTTCCGCCCACCCCCAGCCTGGCTCCTGCACCCCTCCCCAGCGTGCCCAGTGCTCCCAGCGCCCCTGGGCCAGGGCCCGAGCCGTCTGCCTCCCTGCCCTTCAACACTCCCGAGTACCTGAAGTCGACCTTCTCCAAAACAGACTCCATCACCACGGGGACCGTCTCCACTGTCAAGTAAGGGCGCCCATCCTGAACTCGGGACTAGAGTGGCCACTTCTCTGTCCCTGAAGCCCATGCTCGTGGACGCATCCACTCGTACACATCCACCGTGCGGCCAGCTTAATACACGCACTGGCTCTCACATGCTTCTGCACATGCGCATGCCTGCGTGTGCACACACGTGTACACACACACACACACACACACACACGGCCTGCGTAACCACCCACGCCCAGCACGCGACACATCTTGCAGTGTGCACACGCGCGTCACACGTCAGGTATTCCCGTGCATGTGCTCATCTGCTAACACGCGTACCAGGGACTGCTGTAACCCCCATTTGCCAGTGACAGGCTTTCTGTGCCTCAAATGCAGCCTTGGGGTTGGCTGGGAAAGCCCTAGTCTGGGGTTAGGGCTCTGGGCTCCAAGCCGGTCACCGTGGCTCCCAGGTTCAGGGCCTGGGCCGTGGGGAAGGCAGCAAGAGAAGGCAGGAGTCTGGGGGCACACTCATCACTAACCCCCAGGCAACGGTCAGATTATCTGTGGATCAATTGTGTGGGGTTCCCACACTCCCTTCCCCCTTGAGGCAGAGCCAAAAACCTGGAGCAGATCTAGGGAGCTGCCCGCTGGCCTGGGAGGGGGGCTTTTCTGATCAAATGACCCCACCTTCTCTTGCTCCTTCCCCAGTGGTCTTCCCAGCATCCTGCTGACTCCCGGTATGCAACGGGGGCCAGGCCCCAGCTTCCAAGGCTTCCTAGCTAGGCCCGTGCCAGCTTGGGATGGCCCGACCCTTGCCGGAGTTGGGCTAATTGAACCTGTGCCAAGGTTCCGCCAAAGGGCTTTCCAGTCCCACCTTGAGGGCCTCAGAGCACAACAGAGCAAGAGAGGGAAGGGCCAGGGCCCCAGGACAGGGAGCTGCCCCCTAGACACTTCTGGGGTGTGAAGTTACCCCTGTCGGCTAATCGGCTGTGCCCCGTGTGTCTCTCGCCAGGAACGGATTGCCCACAGATAAACCAGCTGTCACCGAAGATGTAAACATTTACCAGAAATATATTGCCAGGTAGGCCCCTGGGGAGGAGACTGCCCTGGAGAGGTGGTGGGATGGGGCCAGGAATGCCTGGGGACCCTGGGACCACAGGCCCATCTGACCGCTAGTGCCCGAGTGCCTACTGCTTCCCTACCTCTATGCGCCCATGCCCTCAAATTCCCCGGAGGGACTGGGTCCCATCTCAGCCCCTGCCCCTTGATGTGACCTGGGCCACACGCCCTGAAGCAGCTTGTACCCTAGGCAGGGCCAGGGTGCCCAAAGGGGCCTGATGGCGGGGCCTGGCCGCAGGTGAGCACTGAGCTCCCGCCACGGCTCATACAGAGTCTGGGGTGGGATTCAGGCCAACGTGGAGCCGCTGGGGATGAGAGGAGGTGTGCGCAATTATCCTCTCTGACATGGCCTCCGTGTGCTCCCTGGGCCGGGCCTTGACCCTCACCTCCTGACCGCAGACCTGCCCTCTTACACTTTTAAGGCCACACGATGGGTGGGTAAAGAACCTTCGCCTCGATGGAGGCCCCCAAATCCGGCCCCTTGCTGCCAACACCCGATGGGGCAGCCCAAGGGGCGAGCTGTGCCCCAGCCTGTGTCTTGCTGCTGATCTTCTAGGTTCTTCCTGTCCCTCTCTGTCTTTTCAGCTTTGTTCCAATCTCTTTATTATTATTATTATCATTATTATTAGTGCCTCAGCAGATGGCCTTTTTGGCAGCTTCAGCTTAAATATTTATTTGCAAGTGGTTCTCCCTTTACAAAGGGGTCTCTCCCTCTGTCTCTCTCTGTCTCTGTGTGTGTGTGTGTGTGTGTGTGTGTGTGTGCACGCGTGTCCCACAGTCTGAGGCCAGCCTCCTCCCCAGTTGTCCTAGCAGGCTCTCCCCAGAGCCGCCTCCCCAGGGTAGCCATCGCCGAGCCTGAGAACCACAGCCCAGTGGCACTGGGGCCTGGAGAAGGTCGGGGTTTCTGAGAGGCGGGCAGTGGCCAGGCAGCATGGGGCTCCCGACTGCGGACTTGGCTGGAGAGCTCACTCCCTGCCGCAGGAAGCCGAACAGATGCTGTGCTTTAAAAATTCATAACCCTGGGCCATTTCAAGTGTCAGGAAAGCCCAGGACAGAGAGAGGCTTTAACACCTCTCAGCAGCGGGGCCCTGGGCTGGCCCAGCCAGTGTCTCCAGCACCTGGCTTCACTCTGGGTGCGGGGCCGGCGGGCGGCACCTGCAGGAAAGGCAGTCACCCTGGGGGCTCCTGCCCTCACCGCCTCATCCCATCCCATCCCAGGCCTCCTCCCTGTCTCTGCTCTGCCGTCTGGCCCGCCCCAGCTTCTTCCTCCCCACCTTGGTGCCAGGCCTGTGTGCCTCACTGCGTCCTCATTCCCGAGGCAGGCAGGACAAGTCTGCAGTTCAGTGGTCCTAGGATTCCCAACAGGCCTGATCACTCACCCTGGCCTCTGCCACTTCACCCCCACAGACCACCTCTGCCCCCCATACCCCTACAAAGGGCTCAGGGCCCCTGAACCCCAGCAGCGCTTCCCCAGGGTATGGGCACATATTTTCTCTGCTGCTCTGGCAGCAGAGTCCTCCCTGGGAAGGGAGGGAAGAGTCCTCCCTGGGGCTGATGCCCAGAGAGGGCTGAGCCCACCCTTCCTCTCTGCAGGTTCTCCGGCAGTCAGCACTGTGGCCATATCCACTGCGCCTACCAGTACCGTGAGCACTACCACTGCCTTGATCCGGAGTGCAACTACCAGGTAGGGCCTTGTGGGCACCAGCCCCGCCCCTGCGGGCTGGCCCATCGGTGGGGGAGCCTCTCGGCAGTGGGACGGGGGTGTTCAGTTCTGCCGAGGCCGCCTGAGCTTAACTCACGCAGACAGAGAACCCAGAAAACTACTAGCCCAACAGGCATTTGATAGGGTCTGGAGCCACCTGCTTCCCTGGGATGATCATTCAAGCTCCCTTCCCTGGGAGCCCCACCCCCCACCCCCCACCCGCGCCCCAGGGCCTCGGCACCTTGTCTGACTCTTCTCGGTGTCCTCCTGCCCCGTCTAGTAGATGATAACGCTGAGGGGCAGAGAGATCATCACTTACGGTCAAAGCCACCTGTGATAAATGCAGAGCAGGTGAACAAGAGGGAAACGCAGCCAGTGTGCCCAGGGCTGTCCCCTCTTGCTCATCAGGGAGCCCAAGCTGGCGGCACAGCCCATAGGTGACACTGGGCAAAATGAGCTGTCCCCTGTCAGAGCCGCTGCCTTAAGGGCCTGGCCAGATTCATCTCCTCTGCTCCTGGGCATGAGCGCTGGGAGCCCGGCGGGAGGTCACAGAAGGCCCTGTGGCTCTGGGACTTGGGATTGCTCTGTCTGTGGTCCCCTGTGCTGGCCTGGGCGCCACCCGGCTGCCTCGACCCCAGGCAGGATTATTTCCAGGGAGAGCCAAGTGGGCGGGGGGCGGGGGGGGGCAGTGCTCTGGGCGAGGGGCTGGCCCAGGCCCCCGCCAACTCGTGCTCTCCTGCAGAGGTTCACGAGCAAGCAGGATGTGATCCGGCACTACAACATGCACAAGAAACGCGACAACTCCCTGCAGCACGGCTTCATGCGCTTCAGCCCGCTGGACGACTGCAGCGTCTATTACCACGGCTGCCACCTCAACGGGAAGAGCACCCACTACCACTGCATGCAGGTGCCAGGGGCAGGGCCACCCAGGGCCCGGGGCCTGGCTCGGGGGCGGGGGCGCGGGCGGCTGCGGGGGGCAGCAGGCGAGCGCAGGGAGTCCTGGGGGCGTGGGCCCCGGGCGGTGTCTGGCAGGGCCAGGGCGGGGCCGTCCCCATGGCCATACTTGGTGCGGGTGAAATTCAGGGAGCTGTTTATACAGACCAGCATTTCTCAGGCTTTAACACCAAGGGGAGCGTTGCAAATGGTTCCTGAGGAGGTTTTTGTTTAATCCTCTGTTTTAATGCCACGCCGAGTCTGGGCTTTTTCAAGGTGTCAGGTCCAGGGGGAGCGACTCGGGGTTGCAAATAGCAGCCGCTGCGCCTCCCCCGGCATTTGTCAGGGGGTTGTTATGGGCTCCGTGGAACAACCTGGGCCAGGAGGAGAGGGGGGCTCTCTCTCCGGGCCCTGAGATGGTGCAGACACTGGCACGGCCCAGCCTTCAAGAGTGCTCAGATTCCACGGGTTTTTACTCAATATGGCAACGCTGCCTGCCTTGGCCCAGCTAGGGTGGGGTGGGGAGGGCCCTGTGCCAGGAAGTGTCCACTGAACGAGTCCCTGGGCCAAAGGTGACTGCCGGGCCCCCAGGCCCAGCCCTGCCCACTGCCAGGGGCTTTCGAGACAGAGCCACGGGTTAGGACCCCAAACGCCCCTCGGCGGAACGGGACTCCCACACCTGGCTGTGCCGGGAGGTGCCCGGAGTCTGTGCAGACAACCCAGCCCTCAGCACAGCCCAGGCCTGCAGGGCCCGGGGGGGTCTTCACAGGCTCTCCACAGCCCAGCTGGATGTTTACAGGGGCCGAAGCTCCCCTGAGCAGGGGGGTCTGTGGCCAGCAGAACCGCGGCTCTGACCTTGGCCCGGGGGTGCCTGGCCTCGGTCCCCCTGACGGCCATTCTGCCCCTGCAGGTGGGCTGTAACAAGGTGTATACGAGCACGTCAGATGTGATGACCCACGAGAACTTCCACAAGAAGAACACCCAGCTCATCAACGATGGCTTCCAGCGCTTCCGAGCCACCGAGGACTGCGGCACGGCCGACTGCCAGTTCTACGGGCAGAAGACCACGCATTTCCACTGCAGGTGAACGGGGAGCCCACCAGGGAGGCTGCTTGGCCTGGGGGAGGGAGGGGAGGCGGGGAAGTGGGCCCGTGCGGGGCTCGGGGTCCCGCCTCCCGGAGGCCACAGGCACAAGGGTAGGGGGGCCGTCCGGGGGTTCTCCGGGTCCCCCCCCCCGGGGCCGAGGCGGGAGCCGGGCAGGACCACCTCCGGGCGCCCCCTCCTCCCCGAGGCCCTGCGACAGCCCCTGCCGTGTCCCGTCCAGGCGCCCCGGCTGCACATTCACCTTCAAGAACAAGTGTGACATCGAGAAGCACAAGAGCTACCACATCAAGGACGACGCGTATGCCAAGGACGGCTTCAAGAAGTTCTACAAGTACGAGGAGTGCAGGTACGAGGGCTGCGTGTACAGCAAGGCCACCAACCACTTCCACTGCATCCGCGCCGGCTGCGGCTTCACCTTCACGTCCACCAGCCAGATGACCTCGCACAAGCGCAAGCACGAGCGCAGGCACGTCCGCTCCTCGGGCGCACTGGGGCTGCCGTCCTCGCTGCTGGGCGCCAAGGACACGGAGCACGAGGAGTCGAGCAACGACGACCTGGTCGACTTCTCGGCCTTGAGCAGCAAGAACTCCAGCCTGAGCGCCTCCCCGACCAGCCAGCAGTCCTCCGCCTCCCTGGCCGCCGCCGCCGCCGCCGCCGCCGCCGCCGCCGAGGCCACGCCCGGTGCCGCCAAGCCGCCCAACAGCAAGATCTCCGGGCTGCTGTCCCAGGGCCTGCCCGCGTCCATCCCGCTGGCGCTGGCCCTCTCCAACTCAGGCCTGCCCACCGCCGCCCCCTACTTCCCTATCCTTCCGAGCCGGGGCAGCGCCTCCTTGCCCGTGGGTGCCCCCGGCCTCCTGGGCGCCATGTCGTCCGGGGCAGTGGCCTCGGCGGCAGCCGACACACCCGCCCTGGCCGCCTCGGGAGCCGGTGACTCTGCCCCGGCCGCCGCCACCTCTGTCCCGGTGCCCCCCGCCTCCATCATGGAGAGGATCTCGGCGAGCAAGGGCCTCATCTCACCCATGATGGCCAGGCTGGCCGCGGCTGCCCTCAAGCCCTCTGCCACCTTTGACCCAGGTGAGCAGGCCGGGCACTGCCCAGGAAACGAGTGGCTTACGGACCCCGGGAGCCCGCCGCCTCAGATTGCAGAGCAGAGTCGGGGGGTGTTGGAGAGGCGTCTTTCTACTCCTGCACCCACGTCCCCCACGCCCCCAGCCCCCATCTTTGCCTGGTCTCTGCCTCCATCCTGTTTGTTTGCTGTTGGGGCCCCCTTGTTCCGGCCTGCCCACCCCACCCGAGGCAGCTCTGTTCTCTCATCTGTGAAGTGGGGGCCGTAGGCCTGGCCTCACCGGGAGCCTGTGTGTCCCGGGGCAGCTGGTCCTTACCACTCCGCACCCCCCAGTTGTCACCCTCCCTCATCGCAAGTCCAGCCGCTGATGAGAGGAGTCCCAGATCCCTGCGCCTCCCTAGGGCCCCCCGTGTCACCTGGAGGGGCATGGGTCCAGCCAAGCAGCAGGTGGCCGCACTTCAGGGATGCTTGGGATCTACACCCGGCCGGCCCCTCGAGGCCGAGGATAACCTTCCAGTGTCTCCCTCTCCGTCAGTGCCGTCTGGTAGAACTTTCTGCCGGAACGGAAATGTTCTGTCCTGTGCTGTCTGGTATGGCAGCCACTAGTCACCTGTGACTGTTGAGTGCCTGAACTTGGCTCTGTGACCCAGGAACCGGATTTTGGTTGGAATCGCTTTAACTTAGTCACACCTGGCCAGCGGCTGCCATGTTGGACAACACAGCCAGACCTCCCGAGTCCCACCTCTGGCCTCCCTCTGGCTTACCACGGGGAGCGGTTCTCCTTCTCAACTTTTCTACTCTTTTTAAATGTTTTCTCTGATCTCTGGAATTCTTTGGCTTTCTGTTTACCTGGCTCCTCTCCCTGTTCTCCCCCTTCTCGGTACTTAGCTGAGAACAGTCAGCTGTCACTTCAGCCACTCATTCAGCAACCGCTGGGCTTGCTGAGGGCCAGGCGCCTCACGGGTGCTGGGGACACGGCAGGGAAGCAGAGTCCTGCCTGGTGGTACTGATGGGGCAGTGGGAGTAGCCTGATCCCGGGCACGCAGCCAGGAGGTGGCAAAGTCCAGACTTGGACCTCAGCGGTCCGGCTCCTGAACCTGCGTGCCCTACTCTGCTGCGAGACCATCTCAAGACCAGGCAGGACGGAAGGTCCCTGCGGCCTAGCCCAGGGGTCTGCCCAGGTCTCCTAGAGGGCCTGCCAGTGCTTGGCAAGGGGGCTGGGCCATTTCCCAGGGGACCTTGGGCAAGTGACTTCAGGGAGCTACTATCCTGTCCCGAGTGGGACGTTCCCATCAGCTGGAAGCGTGGAGTGACCCACCTTTCGTTCCCAGGTGTGAGAGGGACGGCAGGATGCCCAGGGGCCTTGTGCCTCTGGCCAGACGCCTGTGGGCCGGGGTGGGCCCCACTTTAGGACCACACTGAGCTCAGGGGCCAGACTGTCAAATTCTTTCTTTTTCATTAGAAAAATCTCCTTCCCCCAAAAGAAAGGTCAAGGGAAGGGGGGGGGCGGCGTTTTCCTTTATTTTTTAATCAAATGCCACTTGCTGTCTGTGAAGCAGCTTTCTGTCAGCTGCAGCGCCTTGGGGCAGATTAATATTTCAGCCACTTGGGGATTGTGGAGAAGGGCTCGGTGGACATGTTCCAGTCAGCAACTTCTTTTGCCCCTGCTCTGCTTGGCCTCCCAAATCATCTGCCTACCGAGCTCCAGACTTTCCCCCAATGGCTACACCCCGCCAGCTCCCACCCAGACCCTGGTCCAGCCCAGCCCGGCCACAGTGGGCCTCACATCCCTGCCCTGGACAGCTTGACGGGCGAGGTCACATAGTTTGAACTGCTCTGATTGGCTGTCAGCTCCCATCGCCCTGACACAGCAGATGCCCCTCCTAGGCATGCTCAGTGGAAGGCAGGGCCGTCGCCCCGGCAACAGCGGGCCGGGGACCTGCGGAGGGGCGCAGCTCCCAGTCTAGATCTGCCACTTTCCCTCAGCATTAACAGAGTCTTTAATAAAAGCCTAAGCGGCAGCCCCACAAATCGACTGTGACAGTCGGTGGAGAAAATGAAGGGCCCCCACCCCCGTGCCAGCCCCCTCCCCAGCCTCCCGCCCTTCTCCTCCAGGAGGCCCTGAGCTGGGACAACTTTGACATAATTTTGCAATAATTATCACTTGAAGAATTGCCACACAGGGGTAAGCGTCACAAGCGATCATGTCAGTGGGGAGAATCGCTGACCAGCAGCCAGGGTTCCCCTGGGGCCCCCGGCCCACCCAGCCCACTGCCCTCCCTTCTGGCGGTGGGGGGTTCCGGTCTGTGTCCATAGGAAGCCCTCAGCCCCTCTAACACCATCTTCCCTCCCCTCCCCTGTAGGAAACGGGCAGCAGGCCACCCCCGCCAGGTTCCCCCCGGCCCCGGTGAAGCAGGAGCCCGGTGAGAGCGCTGGCGCCCCGGTTCCCCACGAGGTCTCCCAGGACCGCAGTTTAGACCTGACTGTGAAGGAGCCCAGGTGAGGCGAGGCCAGGCCCCCACCCCACCAGCTTCTGCCCCACTGCAGGAGGCTCTTGGGGACAGCACCCTTGGAGCCAGACCCCACCGAGGCCAGGGGCCAAGCCCTCCCGGCGGGGGTCCTCCTCCAGCCCAGGCAGATGTAGCAGGCGGGGCCGGGGCCTTCGGGATGGGCAGGGAAGGGTGTCTGGGCTCAGTCCCACGTACGTCTGAGCTAAAGCCCCTTGGTTTGTGTGTTCCAGTAATGAATCAAATGGCCATGCAGTCCCGGCAAATTCGTCTCTCTTATCCTCGCTTATGAATAAGGTAAGAACCATCCATCACACGCCTCCCGTTCCCCCACCCAGAGAAATTAAAGCTATGCTGGGGGGCGGGGGGGAGGTGTTTGTTTTTTAATGTTTTGCCTCTAATAAGATGAGTTTGTACCATTTAAATTTTGAGGCCATTTTTCATCGGATATAATTTCAGAGCCACTGCTTACAAATTAATTTAATGAACTGGCTGAAGAAATATATTCCAGCCTCTGACACCCTTTTTTTCCCTTCAGATGGAGGGCTCCAAAAGCTTTTCCAGAGCCCTCTAACTTCTTTCCCTCTCAGTTATTAATTTTATTTATTTATTTTATATATTTTTTTGTTTGTTTAAAAGGGGGTGGGGGAGGGGCACTAAAGTGGGAGCAAAGCATCAATTTCCACTTTTCGGGTTGAGTAATGGTCTCGGACGCCTTCCACAGAGGTCGCTCCAGAATATTTATTTTAAATAATGCAGGGTCTTTGTAAATTATACATCATCTCAAATATATTTCCCCCCCTTCACATGATAAATTTGACTACAGCAAGATTAATTTGGTTACCATACACAAGTGACTGCTGGGGGAGCTGAGCCTGGGCCGGACCTCACGGGTGGGGGTCCCGCTGGGCCCTTGGCAGGGAAGGAGCCTCCCGCCACCCTCTGCTGAGGGCCCCGCGCCCTCTACCTTTCCTCTCTCCCTCCTTGCTCTCCTGCTCTACTTTTCCCTTCTTGCCGGTGGGGGAGGGTGTCACTGGCCCCTGTACCCCCTCGTTCCTTCGTGTTGGGGCCCCACACCCCATGTGGGTCAAGCTTTCACACAGGCTCCCCCTCGCCACTCCCCCTCCTGGCCCAGTAGCCCTGAGCCATCTTGATCTCACCCCCTGAGCCTCCCTCCCTCCCTCTCTGCTCCTCTTTTGTGTGCCTTCTCTTGTTCTCAAGGAATTCATAGGGGTTACCCCCCCCCCCTCCTGCACTTCTTTTGAAAACCTGGCAGGAAAATAACCAGGGAGCCACAAAGTCTGGGGAAAGCTGGTCTGGTGTGTGCCCAGAGTCCCGGCCTTAGCTTGAGTGATGGATCTTAGCACCACGGGGTTTGTGTGGAGGAGCCGTGGCATCCCCACGTTGCCTCGGGCAGCACCATTCAGAGCGGACTCGGCTGTGGCCAGAGCTGTGCAGGGCCAGGCGCCCTCTCCTCTCCACTGCTCTAGTGCGTTGCAAGAGGCCCAGGCGGCCCAGAGCCGCTGCTGCTCCCACGGCGGCCAGCCAGTCCCAAGCACCGGCCCTGTTCTCTCTGCAGATGTCTCAGGGCAACCCCAACCTTGGCAGCCTGTTGAACATCAAGACAGAAGCGGAGGGCAGCCCCGCCGTGGAGTCCTCGCCCTTCCTGGGCAAGGCCGTGAAGGCGTTGGTTCAGGAGAAGCTGTCCGAGCCCTGGAAGGTGTACCTTCGAAGGTGAGGGGCTCCCTGGCAGAGCAAAGGAACAGGAAGGGCCACGCCCACCCGTCATGGTGGCCATTGCCCCGGGGTCTCCTCTGACCGCTGCTTCCTCTGGCCAGGTTTGGCACCAAGGACTTCTGTGACGCCCAGTGTGACTTCCTTCACAAAGCACACTTCCACTGCGTGGTGGAGGAGTGCGGCGCGCTTTTCAGCACCCTGGACGGGGCCATCAAGCATGCCAAGTGAGTGGGGGTCCCCAGGGCGCATGGAAACCCAGCCCCTTTCATTCCAGCCTGGCCCCAGGCTGCGTGGGGTTGGGGGCTGCCTGGGTCTCTAGCTGCCTTCCAGGCAGGCGCCGTGTGCTGCTCGCACCGAAACTCAGAAGCTGAGCTAGTTTCTTAGAAGGTACTGCCTGAAAAAGGCAGGCTTCCCCATCCTTCCACCTGCTCAGCCGCCTGGCGGGGTCCTCTGAGCCTGTCCAGGCTCCACCTGGAGACCCTGAGCAGCTGTTTCTGCCCACCCCCCGCGCCCCTCCCCCACCAGTGTGGCCAGCAGCTCTACCACAGATGTTCCCTACAGAGCCAGCTGGAGAGACCCCACTCTGACCCAGGCAGAGACCTCAGGTGAAGGCCTTTTCCAAGCCACGGTATTGCGTTTGTAGATTTTCTTTGACCTAAAAATAATGAAATTAATTTGTAAACCCACTGAGCTGAAAAGCAGCAGGCCAGCCGCCTCTTGTAATTGAACCCAGAACTCGCAGACATTTAACACAGACCTTGGCTACTGCTGGGCCCCAGCTCAGGCTCCGCTCACTGCTCAGGCAGCCGTTAGTCTGCAGAAGAGCCATCTTTGAGGGCCGAGCGAGACCCACCTTTAATTCTCAGAGCAGATTCTGGAAGCACAGATTCATGCCCCCTGCTGTCCCTGTCCCCTGCTCCGTGTAGGAAGGAGCTAGGGACAGACACAGCAGGAAGATCACAGGAAGGCATAGCTAGGGCTGAGCCAGGAGCCCAAGTTCAGAACCAGAGGACACAGCAGTTCTCAGTCCTTCCCTCCTGGTGGCATCACACCTGCTGCTGGGGACTATGTAGGGACACTGGGCCCCTAGGCTCGTGATGGGGTAACATCCAGGGAAAGGCTCCCTGCGCAGGGCCCTCTTCCTCCCCACTGAGCCGCTGTTTCTGCCTGTTGCAGCTTCCACTTCCGGACGGAGGGAGGAGCAGTGAAGGGAAACGCAGAGGCTCCCTTCCCCACCTCGGCTGCGGAGACCAAACCTGCCTTGGCCCCCTCGTCCCCTCCAGCGCCTCCTGTCACCACAGCCTCTCTGGAGGGTCCCACTCCCAGCCCGGCTGCCGTGCCCTCCACCCCCACGCTGCTCGCCTGGAAGCAGCTGGCTTCCACCATACCCCAGATGCCTCAGATTCCAGCGTCAGTGCCTCACCTGCCCACTTCGCCCTTGGCAACGACTTCTCTAGAAAACGCCAAGCCCCAGGTCAAACCCGGATTCCTCCAGTTCCAGGAGAAGTGAGTCCCTCAATGAGCCGGGAGTCCCGTGTCCCCCGCGTGTCTCGGGAGTAGGTGCTAGCGAGGGCAGCCGAGGAGGTGCTGCTCCTAACCCTGCAGTGAGCCCGGGCTGTCCCCAGCCTCTCTGGGACACGGTCATCGGACGCTGTCCTTCTAGCCAAAGAAGCTGCTGCTCTGGCCTCACTGCCTGCTCCCCAAGCAGGCAGCCGGGGTGGGAGAAGGTGGTGGTGGTAGGGGCCGCTGTTCCAGAGGGGCAGTGTTGGCGCTGTGAGGACCAGCTTAGGTGGGCCGGGAGTGCTGGGCCTCGCCCGGCAAGGCAGGCTGCATCTCACTCTGGGCCTTGCACCCATGGCTAAGTCTCTGCAGAGCAAGCGAAGTCATGGGTGGGGGGCGAGGGGGCTAGGCCCCCACTCCAGGCCCACACCCGTCCGCACAGTGGTCTGAGCTCTCAGGGGTGGAAGGGACCTTCCTCGCTGGATGGTGGTGGCGCCTTGCGGCGAGAACGGTGACTCTGTATCGTTATGTGTGCGGCTTCCTGTTCTCAATAAAAGTAATAAATTGGATGTGAACGTGTACCGCCTGAGTGGCAGCTGTCCCCCCTCTCTGGGCACCTGGGGCTGGGCCTCTGGCCTGGAAGGGGACCTGCGTTCCTCTCCGTCCCTCCCCGAGCTTCTCTTGTTCGTTCCGCCTCCCCACAGCGGCAGCGCTCTTAGTCTCCCCAGCGCGGTCGGATTCCCACCCCGGGGCCACCGTGGCGGCAGCTGTGGCACCAGCCAGGGCAGAAGGCCGGGGCATGGCGTCCTCCACACCTGTCTGCAGCCCAGGAGGCAGGCCGTGGGGCAGGGCTGCCGCTCACGGGGCAGGCTGGCATGGGGGCTCAGCCCAGCACCCCCCACCCCCCCACCCCTGAGCCCCACCACTCAGCCGGCTGGTGAGGTTCTCTGAGTGGGCGGGAGTCCTGAGCCCCGAGCTGACCCTGGGGGCCCCAGCAGCTGCGCGCCTCAGCGGGACCTGACACCAGGCGCACACTCCCCCTGGCCAGGGCCCCGAGGGAGCAGAGCTTCCGGGTAGGGCTGCCCACCCATCTGCACCCTGTCAGTCAGCCACACCCAGGGCAGTGCCTGTGCCACGCCAGCCAGGCCCTCACTGGCGCCCCGCCAGGGCTGGCAACGCCATCTCTCATTTTCACATCCAAGAGGTTATTGCAGCCGCCTTATCTATAATCCTGAGGTGTGGCCGTGGAAACTACGTGTCCCAGCATGCAATGCTCTGGGCAGGCTGCACACCGCAACCCTTTCTGCACCAGCCGAGCTCCAAAAAGAAGGCAGGAAAGCATGCTGGGATCTGTAGTCTCCTCTGGCCGAGGCCACTTGTTGAGCAGGAAGGCAGCCCCGGGGGCCATTCCTCTGGGCCACACCGCAGGGGATTAGGGAGCAGAACCCCAACTCGACCAATGTCAGGATGTCGGCGGGGAGGGCTCTGGGAACGCCAATGACCTTCTGGGCTGTGGTTTCCTTCCAGCGATCCTTGCCTCGCCACGGACTGCAAGTACGCCAACAAGTTCCACTTCCACTGTCTCTTCGGGAACTGCAAGTACGTCTGCAAAACCTCCGGCAAGGCTGAGTCCCACTGCCTGGACCACATCAACCCCAACAACAACCTGGTGAACGTGCGAGACCAGTTTGCGTACTACTCACTTCAGTGTCTCTGTCCCAACCAGGTCAGCCCCGGGGACAGGTGCGGGCGGGGGCCTGGGGCCCGGGGTGGGGGGCAGGGAGGCACGGGGCCCGGGGTTGGCTCCTCCCGGCAGGGATTCATTACGTCTCTCACGCCCGTTTTGAATTGGCCTCGTCCAGACTCTGGAAAGGGCACTGTCTTGCCCCTGGGCCCCTGGAGGCCCCTGGGCAGGGGTCCAGATTGGTGCTCAGTTGGTGACGTCTGTCATTTCATCCCAACTCTCCGTGCACTTGGCATCATTCTGCCCATCCTGGAACTATGCTCCCTTTCCCCAGAGGCCTAGACTTTTAAAATAGCCCACTGGACAGCTAGAGATTGAACTGTCCGTGCCCCAGAAAGGTAGGGCAGATCAAGTTCACCGTAAAGGCCTACCCCAAGACTGGTAGGGGCTGTTTGGCAGAGTGCCTCGAGAAGGAGTCTGATCCTAGAGCTGGGCATTCCAGAGAAGAGTGCTAGGCCAGATTAGTGATGTCTGCCTAAGGCCAAGCCTCCAGAGAGGAGTGCTAGGATAGATTAGTGATGTCTGCTCTGGGTGTGGAATTAGAAATGGGTGGCACGATTACCAGGTAGGATGTTTTGGTCAGATTCCAAAAGGGACATACCGCTTTTTAACACGTGAAAGGCCTACACCCAGTTGTGTTTTCTGATTTGAGCACGGAAGAAAAAAGGGCCTGCCACGCCCAGAGCCCTGGGCCCGGTGGGAGCTCAGAGAAGTGGTCAGCCTGGCCCTGACCCTCCCGTCCCTCCCTGCAGCACTGCGAGTTCCGGATGCGTGGACACTACCACTGCCTCCGGACCGGCTGCTACTTTGTGACCAACATCACCACCAAGTTGCCATGGCACATAAAGAAGCATGAGAAAGCCGAGCGGCGGGCAGCCAACGGATTCAAGTACTTTACCAAGCGCGAGGAGTGTGGCAGGCTAGGTACTGAGGGCCGCGGTTGGGGGGAGAGACTTGCAGCAGGTGGCAAGGTTGTGGCTCTGGTGGCCCCGGCCACCTCTCCTGGTACCCACCTCTTGTCCCTGCAGTCAGACTCTGTGTTGTGTTAAAAATGCCACTGATGTCACAGGCCAGGCATCATCAAACAGGGGAAACTGTCAAAACACGGAGAGCCCAGGAATAGGGGTGTGAGTGACTCAGAGCACTCCGCCTACATCCGGGGAAAATGCCTGGGGCCTCGTCATCAGAGTCAGGCCTTGGACTTGGTGCTGTTTTCCATTCTCTCAAGAGGGAGTGCGGATAACATAGGAGCCCCTGATGTTCCTCACTCTGGGATCTCTTTCCATGGCTCTAACTACAAGGGCTTTTCCAGAACGGCCCCTGGTTTGTTTGCTCATTCAGCAGATACCTATCGAGGAAGAGCGGTGTGCAGGGCTCCGTGCTGTTACGGGAGGTGGTGGGGGTGGTGGCAGCTCAGGGTTTTGAGCGTCTTCTCTGGCCAGCACCGTGCTTGGCGGTGGGGGTCTGGTAGGACAAGCAGGTACACTGTGGATCGGCCCAGAGCATCTGTGACCTGGGGTGACCCAGAAGGAGGTGGCCATGGGGCTGGGAAGGAGGCCACAGATGGCCCTGAACTTTGAGGCAGATGCCAGGGAGCTGAGTCTGCTGTTGAGAGCTGGGCCCTCGTCAGGGAAGCCGCCCGGAGCCCTGGACCCGACCGGGGCCTCCCGAGTAGCTCCCTGGCCCCAGCTTGCCCTGAGGATGCCTTTGGGCAGGGGGCAGACCCCACCCACCTGCCTCAGGATGGAGCCACACGTTCACAGGCCTGCAGATGTGGGGTAGGAATCTGCCAGGAAAAAACTGGAAACTGGAAGGCAGGTGGCAGCTAGGCAGGCCGGGCACAGACAGCTGGGCCGCAGGCCAGGCCTGTTGTGACTCAGGTGGTCATAGCAGCAGGGCCTTGGGGGAGCAGAGGTGGGGCCGTTGGCTGCCGCGGACTGGCCCTTCCACAGGGGCAGGGTGAGAGACTCGGCGACTGCCAGAAAAGACAGGAAACAAACCTTTCTTTCAAGTATTAATTCAAAAAGAATTCGTGGCCTGGGAGAGGGTTGGTAACCATGGCAACAGATGTCAACATTCGGTGGCCTGTGCCGTCCTTGGGCTCAGTTTACGGGGGTCAGGGTATTCCGTGGTTGTCGGTATTTACTCAGCTTCGGGTGTTTTTGGTGGTAGTTGGGGCCAAACAAAGCTGGGGGATGATATAAGACACCTGGCCAGCCCCGGCGCCATGGCAACGGGCAGGCCTTCACCTGCCCTTTGCTGACACTGTTGCAGTCTTGCCCGCTGTTTGTTCTCAGCCCAGAGCGAAGCCGAGGTGGGTGGGGGCGGGGCAGAGGTCCACACAGGTCTGGGGGCAGGCACCCGGGCTCCCCAGAGATGTGGAGACAGGTGGCTTGCCGGGAGGGGGCCGACCTGGTGGACGGGTCATTGGGGTCTCTCGCCCAGAAACCCCGGGACCTCTCAGCGAGAGGGGCAGGGGATGGGGCCCAGCCTCGCCACTGTCACCTGCCTCCACGCCAGGCCAGAGGAGAGGGTGGGCCCAGGCCCTGGCCAGCCGGAGAGCCTAGGACCTCTTCCCCACCCCCCGGGGGTGGGGTGGATACAAGCCCTCCTCAGAGGAATGCCACCACGGGGCACGTGTCCCCTCCCCAGACACCATCTGCCCGTTGGCCACACTCCCCTGAGCCCAGGAGGCACGGTGGGCGCTGTGCGCGCCGGCCGGGGGAAGCTCACGGCCGGCGGGGCTGTGTCCGCAGGCTGCAAGTACAACCAGGTGAACAGCCACTTCCACTGCATCCGGGAGGGCTGCCAGTTCTCCTTCCTCCTCAAGCACCAGATGACCTCCCACGCCCGGAAGCACATGCGGAGGATGCTGGGCAAGAACTTCGATCGCGTGCCCCCCTCCCAGGTGAGCGCCCGGGGTGCCCAGCGGGCGTCGGTGCGTCCCGCCCGGAGGGACGGCCTGCCTGCCCCCCTGTGGGCGGCGTAGCCCCCGCCCGGCTTCCTCAGGGTGCCCCTTCTTCTCTCAGGGCCCCCCGAGCCTGATGGACACGGAGACAGATGAGTACATGGATTACACGGGCTGCAGCCCGGGCGCCGTGTCCTCTGAGTCGCCCACCATGGACCGGAGCTGCTCCAGCACCCCCGTGGGCAACGAGAGCACGGCGGCAGGTGAGCACACGGCCGGGCGGCGCCGCGACAGCGCGAGCAGCGGGCCAGGAGGAGACATCGGGGGCCGGGAGCTTCCGGCCCAAGGCGCCGCAGGGTCCATCTTAGGCTTCGTGGTCACGTGGCCTCAAAGGAGGACAGAGCCAGCCTTAGTGTGCGGTAGGGCCGGCTGGTCTGGGGGACACAGGTCACTGAGGCCCCCTCCTGCCCGCACTCAGCCCTTGGCTTCGGCTTCCAGGAGAGGAGCTGGGCTCGTCCTCAAGGGCAGGGGGGCCGGGGACCTGCCAGGGCCCAGGTCCCGGGCACGCGGCCTTCCTTCTGGCCCTTCTGCCATCGTCCCGAAGCTCAGTCCCTGGACCCCAAACTGGGGTCGCACCAGGGCCGGGCTCTGCCGCAGGCCCTCCCTGAGCCCACCACGGCCTCTCCCTGCGCAGCCTCCCCTCCCGTTCTCTCCTCCTCCTGCCACCTCCTTCCCCACTCTTCTCTTGTGGCGCTTCTCTGCTCGTCATCTGTCCACGTGTTTTCATATCATACTTGCTTCTGCCATTGGGTTTCTCATTTTGGTTCTTTTTTGTTTGTTTTTTCTTTGTTTTGGTTTTCTTTTTTTTTTTTTTTTTTTTTTTCTGCTTTTTTCCACCCTCTCCAGGCTGCCCGGCTCCTCCTCCTCCTCCTCTTCCTCCTCCTGCTGCCGCTGGCGACGAGGCTGCCCGCGTGGCTCCGCAGCCCCCACTGACCCCATCCTTCTCAGCGGCCGTGCTCCGGGCGCCCCTCCCCTCCCTCCCATGCCTCTTTTCTCCGCCCTGTCTCTCATACTCTCTGCTCAGTGCCACTCTCGGAGCCACCCGGGGCCTGGGCCACCCGGTCGGCAGCCCGCCCCGCCTCCCGCCCGCCACAGCCACCGCAACTCCAGTAAAAAGTGACGTCCCCCTAGTTCAGGATGCTGCAGGTAACTCGCACATGCCTTCTTGCCAGTGTGTGTCACCTCCGCTGACCCTCAAGGCCATGGTCCAGGACCTGACCTTTTCCTGTGACCTGCTGGGGCGAGGACAGGGCCACCCTGCGTCCCTCACGGCCCAGCGCCCCCCAGAACCAGAGAGCCCTGTCTCTGTCCCGAGGACAGCTCCTCTGGACTCCTGCTCAGCATTGGGTCCAGGCAGGGCCCTGACACCAGCCTGACCCCCTCCCAGCCCTGGAGCCAAGCAGGAAGAGGGAGTCCCTGTGGCTCAGGCCCCAGGCAGTGCTCAATGGCAGGGGTGCCTCCAGTTCCCACCCCGCCCCCCACCCCTGCATATCCGATGCCCCGCAGGGCTGGGACCCGCCAGCCCCTCGCCTCTGCTGTGGCCATCACCGCAGCCCTGCACCTTCCTTCACTCATTTTTGCCTCACGTTCTGCTGAGTGCCAGGCCAGTGCTGTGCCAGAGAGGCAGAAGGTCTCCCTTCTGGAATTCTACCTGTGGAAGGCTGTCACTGCCATAACCACACTGAGCCCTGTGCCCTCAGACCCAAAGCAGCCACTTCTCACTCACCTGGATCTCCAGGCCCCTCACCCTCCCTTGTCCTCCGCCACGCACCCCCACACCGTTGCTGCCCTTGGTTTCTCTTCACCTGCCAAGGTGGGGGGTGACTGGGTCTGTTCCCTAAATGGACGACGCGGCACAGTGGTGCCGTGGAGGCCAGATATTATTCTAGGCAGGTTCGGGGCAGGCTGAGCAGGTCAGCCACATGGGAGAAGCCTGGAGAATACCCACCCTTGACCCTGGGTAGGGCCAGCCCCTGAAGGTTTCTCTCTCATTCCTAGGGTGTGAGGCCGGGAATGCCAGGGTTGTTGTCCCTCCCCCAGCTGCCTGTGCAGTGCCAGGGGCTGCTGTCCCCTCACGCCACAGCAGCGGGGCCACTCTCAACCAGGCAGCCCTGGCCATGAGCCATCCGAAGTCCAGGGCGCCGTTGGGTCCAGTTGGGAGGGCACAGATGGGAACCCGTCTGCTGGCTGAGCCCCTGCTCCAGCCCCGGTCCCTCAGAAGAGCTGCCCTCTTCTGGCTTACTGGGGGCAGAAGACCCCCACAAGACTTTAAAGAATCTTCTGGCACCAAAGGGAAGGTGTCCCTCAGGGCAGGGCGTTACGGCTCCACACAGCCCCAGGGCGCTGGGCATCCCTGCGGGAAGTAGGTAGGTCCCCTGTGCAGACAGGTGGGCAGCCGGGGAAACTGGTTAGCCGGCCGGGAGAAGGAGCCCGCCTGTCCCTCATTAGAGGCGGGTTCGTGATGGCATCCTGGCGTCCGTCCAACGTGGGTGATTACACTCTGCCGACCTAGATTCCCCCTTCAGCTTCAATTAGCGCCAGGATGCGTCCTCACTTCCCACCCAAACTGGCCAGGAAGCGGCCACCACATCCCCCGGGTTGCTTGCTCTGCCGCACGAGGGGCGGATGCCTGTGTGGTCGTCCTGCAGACAGGGGATGACGCAAGGGGAAGCCTGGGGGCTCCCTGGTTCTTCGGGGGAGGGGGAGGGGGAGAGGCCCCCAAAGTCTGGGGAAGCCGACCCCCAGCGCTGCCCTGCGGCCACCATGCGGAGCCGGGGACCCTGCGTGGGTGCGAAAGGCTCCCCGGCACGCGCTGACCTCCCCCGGCCCCTCCGCAGGGAACACCATCTCCATGCCCACAGCCTCCGGGGCCAAAAAGCGCTTCTGGATCATCGAGGACATGTCGCCGTTCGGCAAGCGGCGCAAGACGGCCTCCTCGCGGAAGATGCTGGACGAGGGCATGATGCTGGAGGGCTTCCGGCGCTTCGACCTCTATGAGGACTGCAGGGACCCGACCTGCCAGTTCTCGCTCAAGGTCACGCACTACCACTGCACGCGGGAGAACTGTGGCTACAAGTTCTGCGGACGCACGCACATGTACAAGCACGCGCAGCACCATGACCGCGTGGACAACCTCGTGCTGGACGACTTCAAGCGCTTCAAGGCCTCGCTCAGCTGCCACTTCGCCGACTGCCCCTTCTCGGGCTCCAGCACGCACTTCCACTGCCTGCGCTGCCGCTTCCGCTGCACCGACAGCACCAAGGTGACGGCGCACCGCAAGCACCACGGCAAGCAGGACGTGATCAGCGCGGCGGGCTTCTGCCAGTTCAGCTCGAGCGCCGACTGCGCCGTGCCCGACTGCAAGTACAAGCTCAAGTGCTCGCACTTCCACTGCACCTACCCGGGCTGCCGCCACACGGTCGTGGGCATGTCGCAGATGGACTCGCACAAGCGCAAGCACGACAAGCAGGAGCGCGGCGAGCCCCCCGCCGCGTCCCCGGGCCCCGCCGTCGGCCTGGACGGCGCGCTGTCGCTGGGCACCGAGCCCGGGGCCCCCCTGCTCTTCCTCCCGCCCGCCGCCGCCGCCGCCGCCGCCGCTTCCGCGGGCCTGGGGCTGGGGCCGGGCGATGCGGGCGACCC
>NW_026057585.1:97108635-97305150 GCF_023721935.1 Panthera uncia
CCAGAGCTACGCGATCGCACCCGGTGCCGGCGTGGGGAGGCGCTCCGGGCTCGGGGCGGCCCCGCCGGTGCTTCCGGACCCCGAGTCCGTCTCAGGACAGAGGCGGGGGCCTCCCTCTGGTGCTCCGGGGCCGCCCCCGCCCCGCCCGCGGCGCGCGGCCAGCGGCTGGAAGGACAGGCTGCGAGCGACCCTCCTCTGGCTGCACTTCGGGGATCTTCTTCAGGGAAACAGAAGGTGCTCTTGTCCGGGGTGGGACCGAGGAGCGGGGGGCCCTGAGGGCGAGGCGCGCGCGCAGACACCCGGGCAACCGCCCCGCGCGCCCCTCCCCGCGGCCGGACCCCGGGCCCCGCGACCACGCCGGTGGGATTCCTCATTGCTCAGGACTGGGAAGGGCGCCAGGGGTCACCGCGACCCCCAGCCCTCACCCCCAGAGGCGGGCCCCACTAGCATCTGGCAGGGCCTCCCGTTCACGCAGCTAAGACCCTCCCTCCTGGCCCCGGGGGGCGGGGGAGGGAGGGGCAGAGGCGCCAGCGCCGGCGACACTGCAGGGACCGCGGAGGAAACCTCACGGAATTGGCAGAGCCGGGGCGCTGTGCCCCGCCGCTGGGCCCTGCCCCGGTGTCTGCTCCCGAGGGCTGGGGCCCGGAAGAGGCGCGTCTCGGCCGTCCGGGGACTCCCAGGCCCCAGCCTCTGCCCACGGAGGGCTGAGGCTGTGTCCGCTTCCATACCTAAGAGCGGCAGGTGCTGGCGTGCTGGGCCCGGCAGGGGTCTCAGCCACCCACGTGGTGGGAACAGGAAGGATACCACTGTTTGGGGCTTTAATATTCAAAATGGGGAAAAAAATGCGAGAAAGTTGTACAGTATTTTTCCTGTAAAGGTTATTATTCTACATAGAACAAAAAGAAAAAAAAAGGCAGGTGGGCCGCGAGAGCACAGGCCCGCCTCGGACCAGCCCTGAGGTTGGAGACCGAGTGCAATCGCTCACGTGGGATTTCGTTTCGCATTTATTTTAGAGGCCTTACCAGTTTGAGGCTGTCTGTCTTTACACTAGCACTGACGGGAGCTGCGTGATTCCAACTTTTAACTTGAATTTTGTAGAAACAAGAAAAAGGACTATTACTGTTGATACAAGTTTGTAGTTAACATTTGAGTTTTTCTCTATTGGTTATGCGTGTGGCTTTATAGGGCTTTTTTTTTCCCCCCCTCAGTTTTTATTATTTTGTTTGGGATGCTTCTTTGCCAGTGCAACCCACCCAGACTTGGGTCCCTTTTCAAAACACCCCCACTTCCTGGAGAGGATGAGGCCACCAAGCCCAGTTTGGGGGGGGTGGGCGCCTGGCTGGTGCACACCAGGCCACAGGCTCTGAGGGCGACAGGGACCCAGCACAGGCGACCCAAGCTTCCCGTGTCTCCAGTCCCGGCCACCAGCCTGGCTCAGGTTGGACCCTGAGACTCTGTCACAGGGAGAGAGCCAAGCCCAGCCTAGAGGAGGCCTGTCTCCCAGAACCTCCTCCCCACAGATCTCCAAGGGGAGCCCCACCTGATGGTGGGGAGGTGGGCACTGGTTTTCTTTTTTTTTCTTTTTGTCCTTGTGTGTGTGTGTGTGTGTGTGTGTGTGTGTGTGTGAGTGTGTGTGTGTGTGTGTGTGTGTGTGTGTGTCCTCTTGGCTGCCCACAGCCAGAGAGCCGGGATCATCTGCACTGGACAGAGGGAGCAGGGAGGGAGGAGTGGTCAGAGCGTACCTGATTCAACAGGGAGCAAATCGTTTCCTAAAACGTGTCCCCTACCAGAGCCTCCTGAATTCTGTGGGCGCCTCGCGCTGCTGCTGACGTTCGCCCAGGCTCTGTGCCCTACCACAGAGCTGCTGGGTGTGTGGAGGGAGTTTTGTAAAGGAAAAAAAACAAAAGCAAAAAACAAAACACAAAAACATTTTTCAATGTAGCAAAATTAAACAAAACAAAACAAAAAAAAGACAAAAAAAAAGAAAAAAGAAAAAAGAAGATGCCGACAGTGGGAAGTCTAGCCTTTTGTAAACTCCATATTGCACACTAGGACTATAAGCCATTGCTAGCTCATTTTGAATTTTAATGTGTAATTTTTGTTTTATTTTCTTTCTGTGGGGAAAACAATGCTTGATCCACCAATGCTCTTTTTAATGTTTTATAACTATGTATGTGTATATATATAAATATAAAATAATATGTATGCACATATGTGTGTGTATATATCTATATGTATATACATATATAGATATATAGAGATATATAGAGAGGTTTTGAGACGAAAAATGCAGAACGTGAAAACCGAACTGAACAGCGTGTGCTCTGATTACTTGAATCTGGTCTCCTCGGCACCTGGTTATTAAGAACTGAATATTTTTCCACTTGAATTTAGTGCTATTAGAAATTTAATATATGTGTTTTATTTATTTGATTTTTTTTTTTTTTTTTTGCATGACTGATGCAAGGTTTGACATTTTCACTCAATAAAAACTGGAAAAAAATCTATCAAGGTATCTTTTATTTTTAAAATCAGCCTCAAGTGGCTGGCAGTGATCGGGCCACGCAGGACGGCACAACCGTGGCCCGGCTCCGTGTGCCAGGGCAGGGACGAGGGGAGGGAGTCGGTCACTCCCCAACCCTGGCAGGAAAGGGGCAGACCAGTTTGGCCCTGGGATGGGGCCGAGTTCCCCCAGGTTGCCGGGGACAGGCGGTGGGGAGCTCGGGTCCTGAGCTCCGGAAGGGTGGCTTCCTTCCCCGGCGCTGCCTGAAGCCCCCCGAGTGAGGCTCAGGGGCTGCCGGAGGGCAGAACTGACTGGCCTGGTAGCCCCAGGCCTCGGGCAAAGGCTTCCCCCCCCCCCCCCCCCCGGCCCCAGACCCCGGCCAGCCCCAGCCTCCCGCAGCCAGGGCTACCGGGCAGGCGCTTGGCAGGGTCATCCTTTGCCGCCTCCTTCGGCTCCTTCCTTCTTCCTGCAGGGACCTGCCTGGGCTGGGAACGGCGCGTACCCGGATCCGATCCGGATGCTGGCTCGGCTCCTGCCTGGAGCACGTGGGGGCAGAGCCAGAGGGGGCCGATTCCTACGTCTGCAGCCACCAGCCCCAGGCCTGAGCTGCCGGTCCTGTGGCCCATCAATGGGGCGGGGGGGGGGGGGGGGCTCCCCCAGAAGCGTGGATGGCGCAAATACAGCCACCGGGCCTCGCCCAGAGCACAGGCCTCATGCCTCGTTCACCCTGACGTTTCTAAATGGTGACCTGCTTTCCCATTAA
The DNA here is from genome assembly GCF_023721935.1 of Panthera uncia. NCBI lineage: Eukaryota > Metazoa > Chordata > Mammalia > Carnivora > Felidae > Panthera > Panthera uncia. The sequence goes on from NW_026057585.1 coordinate 97,111,902, forward strand.
ACCTCATCTACACCACCTTGCCGGTCTTGCCCTGAGCTGACCTCCTCCCAGGTGGCCGAAGCATCCCAGGGCCCCGGGGCGGGGATGTGTGTGGGATCCAAGTTCTTCCACTTTGAGCAGCTCGCCGCCGGGTGTCAGGCTGCTGTGATGAGCACACCCACCTCCCAGAGGAGGGAACCAGCGGGGTGGGAAGGTGAGGCCCTGAAGAGCCCCTCTCCCCTGGCTGGGCACCAGTGGGAGGAGGGGCGTGGGGGCGGGGGGGGGGGGGTGCCCCCCCCCCCACCTGGGTCCACACCCTCCCAGCACCCTGCTCACTGTCGTTTCCACCACAAAAGCCTCATTCCCAACCCAGCCCCAGCACAGAAGGCCCTTCCTTTTCTTCTTTCTTCCTGGAACGCAGCCCACAGGCTATTTACATAAATATGTTTGTAACAGACGCGAAAATATATACTTTTTTCTGTCTTATTAAAATGTTCAAGTTGGAACTCGCCTATTGTTTGTGGCTATCTCGATTCTGTTAAATAAAACAGTGACTAATTTATGGGATAAAACACAAGTTCAACAAATTAAAACCATTATTGGAGCTTCACAGGCCCTGGTGGGCCAAGCGGCCCTCCCGTGGGGCTGGGGTGGGGGAGGCGCAGAGCCAAGCCCAGACCTCAGCTGGGTGAGTGGATGGCGTGACCCCAGGGCCGCCTTTGGGTGCTGGGGCAGGGGCCCACCGAGGCTCCCAGGGACTCCCATCTTCAGCTGCCTCTCAGGGGCCTCCTGGGACCCAGGGGAGGGAGGAGAGACTCAAGGCGGACCCCCTAAAAGGCCCCCTCCCTGGCTACCCCCAGGCCTTCGGGGCCCAGATGGATCTCAGCAGAGTCACACACGATGGACAGGAGGGAGGCCCAGCCTGGCCGAGGGCAGGGCCGGCTTCCAAGGCATGGACAAGGCAGGCCCCGAGAGACAAATCAGGAGGGCCTTGCGCCCGGCCCAGGGACGGGGGGCCCCTCCAAAGAGCCTCAGGGGGACAAGGACCTGTGACCCATCGGGACGCTGCACCAGGCCGGCTCACTGCCCTGAGTCCCGGGCACCGCCCCACAGGAGGGCAGAGAGGAGTGGCCACATCACCCGTGATGAGACCATGTCCCCGCCCCCAAGTGGGCGGTGAGGCAGCTGCAGGGGCACGCACCCCAGGGGCGCCGAGTGGGCCTGGGCCCCACTGCACTCCCTGTGGCTTGTTGGACTCGGTAGGAAATGCAGTAAAACGTGTTTTCCTTCTTGGATTTAATTGGCTGTGGTGCTGTGATGCTCCTACACCCAAACTGGGGCAAATTCGAGTTTTGTAACCTCTTGGAAAGAGCCAGAACCAGCTGCACAGGCTCACGCTGAGCTCAGTGGCCTGCCCACCTCCCACAGACCTGGCCCGGCTTGGGTGCTACCAGCCGCTGAGTCATACATGGGAGTCGGGCCTCGGCACTCATGAGCGGCCGTGCTCCCTCCCGCCTGGACCCATGGCGACAGGCCAGCCCCCCTCCCTAGGCCACGTGGCCAGCCCGCCCTGTCAACTTGGGCGATGGCAGCTCGCGCACCAGCCTTCGTGAGGCGGCCCCGGCCCCACAGGCTGGCTTGGCCCGTGGCCAGGGCACAGCAGGTGGCAGGCGAAGAGGCGTCCGGGGAGCAAGGTGGACAGTCGGGCCCTTCAGACGGGCCGGAATCCTGGGGACCTTGTGGGACCGGGCCTGTGCCACCCTCGCAGGGAGGAGCCGCCCCACCCTCTCCGGCAGGCCAGACAGGAAGCAGCTCCCAGGAGGCCCGCAGCCAGCACGGGAGGCAGATGGTGATGAGCAGCTTGACCCAGCTGCTCCTGAGAGCCCTGTACCCTGTGCCCCTCAGAGGGTGACATATGGCTTCAGAAAGACCAAAGCTTTTTCCCCACCAAAGGATCCCCTCGGCCGTGGCCAGAGCCCTCCTCAGACCTGGGTGCTGCACCCTGGACCTAGAAGGCATCCGGGAAACTGCTAGTGCCTGGAAACAATTCTCCCAGGACTGCCGGGCTGGGGGTGCAGAGGGCTGGGCACCGGAGTTTCCAGGGTGTATTTAAAAATGTGGCCCTGTCACCATAAAGCAGATCCTTCCAAGACTTGTCAGGAACAAGGAAAGGCTTCAGGCATTCTCCTTACGAAACAGTAAAATCTTATCTCTTCTAGAAGAGCATGAACTTGAATGTGCTCAGTAACTACTAAGGCTTGTTCGTCATTCAGGGGAAAGGCCCCTACAATGCTGGGGTGGGGAGTGGGGGATGGAAGCTGGGGGGGGGGGCACAAGGGGGCCGCAGAGAGCACCCCCCAGCTAGGCCCTGCATGTCGACCTATGCCGGCTCTCCCCAGGAGGGGGCGGCTGTCCCAGGTCGGCACCACACCCTGAAGGGGTCTCACTGTGGCTGCTCCCCCCACCCGCCCCAGTGGGAGTGGCTGATCCCAGGGTGCGAAACACCAGTGCAGGGCAAAGCAGCAGGGGCAAGACTGGGGTCTACCCCCCCGGTGGGCATTTCCCCTAAGGCTGGAGCCACACCTGCAGGGTCTCACATGCACTTTCACACCTGCTGCCTGGACCCTCTTTTCTGGGTGGCTGGGCAGAAACCATCCTAAACAAACAGGCGAAGAAGCACTAAGAATTAAGTAAACTCCTGAGGTTCAGATCGTCAGTAAATGTCTCCTGCCTGCCCTTCCTCCTCTTTGGGTTCCAGGGCAGGGGCAGGGGCAGGGCCAGGCAGTCACCAGAGGAGAGGGAGGTTCCAGACCCAGACCCAAGAACCAACCTCAGTGCTCCTGGCCAGGCAAAGGGCAAGGGTGGGAGGAGAGCCTTCTAAGGAACCCTCCACTCCCATTTGGTGTGAGCTCCCAAAGACACAGGATTCACTTGCAGTGAGACAAGCAAGTCACGGGACAGGGTGAAAGGAACTTCCCATCTTTATTAAACTAGAGGCGGGGTTGGGGGGGCTGTAAGTGCACCCGCAAAACCAGACAGTAGAGGGGAGATCGTGTGCTCTCTGCTCCTCTCTATACCGACCGGAGTTTTAAAACATCTGAGATGTGCTTCCGCAATATCAAAAAAAAAAAAAAAAAAAAAAAAACCACTTAAAACTCAGCAGCCCCTTCCCTCCCCCAGGAAGCTCCCCTTCCCGGACCGGGGAGCGGGGTGGGGGTGGGGGGGCACGTCAGGGACATGGAGTGCAGGAGGCTGGGCGGGCAGGTCGGGGAGCAGCCTCCCCAGCCTCTGCTCTGGGCTCTGCTCGGGGGACAGTACTGACACCAGGCCCCGCAGAGCCAGGGAGTCACAGGGGGCGGCGGGGGGGACCCCGGGGCCAGGAGAGCCGTCCCGCAGCCTCCCAGCACTGGGGCCTGTTCTTTCCTAAATGACGCTTTACAAAACTACATTGTAATTGAGTTTAATAATCTTCCCCCTTCCAGAAAGGCCTGACGGGCGCTGCCTGCTGCTCACTTCTGCCCCATTCCAAATATTTTTACCTTATTTGGATGAAATGCATTATTTTTCTAATGAAAGGCTTTTTTTTTTCAAAGGGCTGTTTTCCCTCCGTCCAGCAGCTGCCTTTATTAGGCAGCACTCACGCCGTTTTGGGGAGGGGTTTTTTCCTCCCTGAAATCTCGCCAGACTCTCTGTCCTCAAAAGCCGACACTGGAGCTCAGGACCCGCAGGGCAAAAGGCCTCCAGGCCCAGGTCTCCTTCCCCATCTCCTGCCTGTGGGCCCCAGGGACCCGCCACGGACACCCCTCTGCCTCTGGCTGGGGATGGTGAGGCCTCGGGTAGTCCCGTCTGGATGGGGAGGTGGGGTGGCACTGCCCGGACTGCACCCACCCTGATGGCTCCGGCCAGTGCCACCCCAGGCCACCTGCCCTCTGCTCTCCCCGTCCGGTGCCATTGCAGGAGGGACCAAGTTAGAGACGATGCCAAATGGTCACCAAGCTGAATGGGGAGAACCCCGAAGCACCCACTGAGGCCCTGGGGTTCCCATCCACTGTCAGAGGGCACGGAGCCCGGTCTCCGGCCACATCCCACGGATCCCACATCTGAGCCAAAGGCTCAGACCAGGCCCCCCAACCCTCTGCTCATCTGTCTCCGGCCCATCGGCCTGGCTCCCTGACACCGGGAGCCCTGGCCCAGGGCGGGCTCGTCGCCCCCCAGCACGGAGTCCCTGAGGGTTCCGCTTGGCCCTAGGGAGCACGTAGTGGGAAAAGGGACTGCAGGGACGTCCTGGGAGGTTATGAACATCAAAGGTGACGCCCGAGTGGGCCGGAGGCCTGGGCGCTCAGGAAGTGGAGTCACTGTCACCTGACACCCGCACGGCGCCCTGGGCCACAGGGCCAGGTCTGCGGCAGCGGGAAGGGGATTGGGCTCCCGGCCCCAAGGAGAGGCCCAGGCAGGAGAAGAACTGTTTCCTGAGACAAAACAGCACCTCGTTCCCTGGGGCGCCGGGCAGTGGCGCATGGCGGCCCGCGGGGAGCGAGGCGCTCGCCCACAGGGCACACGCCGGGCTGCAGGGCTCCGCCTCCGCGGCCACTGTCCCTGCACTTGGTCCCCGCCTTGGATCTACTCAAGGCCCCCGGATGTGGCGGTGCCCTCTGTCCGCACGCAGCACCGGGGGCTTGGGGGAGCAGAGGCTCCTCGGAAGGAGCGCCGCGTGTTTTTCTGGGTGCAGCTGAACGCGGTGTGAAGGTTAAAGGGAGACGGGGAGGGAGACGGAGCGAGACACACGCTCTCCTGGGAGCACATTCATCCATTTAAGGAAGGAGAGCTCATCACGCTCAACACCAGGTCTATATACAGTAACATGAGGTCCCTTCCCACATCAGGATGTCGCCCTTCCACACTCCGAGCCGAGGACCAAACCCTCCAGCCGTCGTCGGTGACCGGCTAATGAAACCTGCCTCAGGAAAGGGCCTGTCACCCATCGGGCCCACGGGAAGGGCTGCCCAGGCAACCCACCCGGCCCCCCTCCGGGCTCAGGGGCACAGCCCTGGGTGAGACCCACTCCCGGGCAGAGGATGCCGCGAGCAGACAGGGAGCCGCAGGCAGGAATTAAATAGTGACAACTCGTATTTATTACAATTATATACAGTAGTATCTTATATTCTGAAACCTATACCTGATCACACAAATGAACATGTGTTTCGGGGGCGGGGGGCAGACGGGGGGGCCCTGACGCCTGGCTCCTACGTGGGAGTGAGAACCACGTCTCGCCATGGGGTTAGCTGAGTCACGATGCAGCGAGCGAGCGAGGACGGGAGAAGTGCAGAATGATTTCATTTGTCTGGAAGGACGACGGGCGCGGTGGGGCTTGGACGGCGCGTGGGGGCGCAGCCTCTGGACAAGAGCTGGCTGTGGGGCCCCGGGAGGCCCTTGCCGAGAGAGAGAAGAGCACAGGGCCGTGGCTTCTGGACACACGACGAGACGGCCCCCGGCCCCTTGTGAGGCTAGTGAAGCAGCCGCGGCAGGACGGGAGGGCGGCAGGTCAGCAGATACCACATCGACGCGGCTCTTCCTCCGCGGAGGACCGGGAGCCAGGTAATTAAACTACCTCTTGTCATGCACGGTGTTAGGTTAGCTAAGATGCTCAGCAGACACGCCCTGGACACGACCTCCGTCTGGGAGACAGGGCTGAGGTGGGCCCGGGCCCGGAAAATTTGCGCCCTCAGCCGGACGTGAGAACAAGGTCGAGGCCCAGCCGGCTGGGGCCGAGCGGAGGAAGCGGCAGGCTGGGGCTGGCGTTCAGGACAGAGAGGCCGGCTGCACGGAGACTCGTCCCCGCGCACAGAGCTCGGGCCCCACGGAGGCGGAAGGCTGCGACAGCTCGGCCCCGCCTGCACGAGGCGGCCCTCCCGGAGCTGGAGGAGGAGAAGGAACCCGGCCAGGCGGCCCAGCGGAGGCCGGCTGCCCTCGGGGCCTAGTCCCGCTCGTTCTCATTGCTGGCACCCTCGGGCCGTCGCAGCTTTTCCACCTGCTCGTTGATCTGGCCGTCCCCACCCCGGCGGTCCTCCCTCTGCACCCCCAGGCAGTCTTCCTCGTCCACGTGGCTCACGTCCTCATCCTCCTCCTCCTCGTCCTCCCTCTTCTCCTCCTCGCCCTGCACCTCCATTCTCACCTGGCCCTTGACGTCCACCACCCCCTGGCCCTCCTCCTGGGGGCCCAGCAGGTGGTAGGTGGCCGTGGAGCCCTCGGGGCTGTGGCCCTCCTTCACGGGCGAGGATGACGTGGACTCGTTGCTGACGGGCGAGATGTCACTGCTGCTGTGATGGGTGGCAGCAGCGGGGCTGGAGGGGGACGGGGACTTGACCGGGATCTGCCAGGACGGGATCTTCGGGGCCGAGGGGGACGGTGGGAATTGCCTCCTGACAGAGGGAGAGAAGAAGCAGGGTCGGTGCCGGTACCCTGGGGCCCTCGCTCGGCAGAGCCGCACACGTCCCCCGGCCAACGCACTCCCCCAGGGCCGCTGAGCCGGGGGCAGGACGCACTGGGCCGCCCACCTCCCACCCTGCCGCCCAGAAAAAAGGCCTCTTGGCTGGCTGGAGGTTGGAGCAGAAGTGGAAGCCAGAAGTGCCCTCAGAGCACCCTGCCTCACTCAGGGTGCCTCCCGGGCCCTCCCTGCCTGGACCAGGCCTGCCTTTCTTGGCAGGTACTGGACAGCTGGCCTCAGGGGCTGTCACAACTGAAGCCCGCTCCCTCCCAGTCCTTAGTCCCTAGGAGAGAGGGCTGGGGATGGAGGGGCCAGCAGGGAACTGAGGCTGAGCCAGGGAATTGGGGACCCAAGCCACGTGGCCTCGACTCCGTCTACCTTATCTCCGGCCTGGGCAGAAGTGGGAAGGCCTGGCCGCTGGCTATGGGCTCAGAGACCTCACAACCAGAAGGGTAACGCCGGTGCCCTGGGCCAGCCCGGACCTAAGCCGATTGCAGGAGGGACCCGGGAGGTCAGGTCCGCTTGGCAATGGCTCGAGGGCGGGCAGGCCCATCTCTGCCTGAGCCGAGAGGACAAAGGCTTAGGACAATGGCCTGCTCCCTCCTGGGCTGCCCACGGTCCACCAGCGCTGGTCTCAGGACAGCTCCCCCCAATGCCCCGACCCCACAGCATGGCGTGCGTACAACAAAGGCAGCGTGGATGCTAACAGAAAATGCAGTTTGCGGTTTCCTTGCCTCCAAAGTTTCCAAACTCCCTGCTCTCTGTCCCCCTGACCTCAAAGGCTCTTGTCTCCTAGGTTCAGAAACACAAAAGATTTCTCCTAATGACAACCCTCTAGTCGCCAAGCTCGGTCACACCTCTCTTAGGGCCATGTTCTTTTCTCCCAAGAGGGCCTACAAGAAGGTGGCTTAGAGAAATGGGTCCCCTGGTTGGGGCCACAAGACCCCTGCAGCCCCCAATCCTTGACCCCAAGTGGGTGTACCTTTGGACCACCTCACAGAGCCCCTCCTAAACCCCAGAGAAGTGAGAAGCCAGGCAAGGCCGACCCAAAGTGCCCTGCAGGCCAGGTGGCCAACCATCCCAGTATCCACCTCGGGACTGAGTGGCTCCTGGGGCACAGGGCTTGCGGATTTAAAGCCAGCGCAGGTTGGTCACCCCTCCGCTCAGGGCTGCACTGGTGACACGGCCTCCACTGTCGGGGCTCATGGCAGGTGCTGTCACTGCAGGACAGGAGGAGACCAAAGAAGCTAGGGGCGGGATGGCAGGCACTGCTTCTGTCCCCTGCCCTGAATCGGAGAATCCTTCCAGCTGAGGACTCCCTGGCCTTCTGCGAGGAACTTCTCTGGGACCACACTGTCCACTGAGAGGTCCTGTCAGGGCTCAGGAGGGAGGAGGAGGCGATGGCCCCGCCTGGAGGCCCTGTTTCAGGATGGGGATGTTCTCTTCAGCTCCAGGTCCCGTGTTTTGGCTGCAGCTGTCCCTGACCGGGTCTTGACAAGGCACCCCAGGCTGTCCCCCTTGGAGTGGGGGGGGGGGGGGGGGGGAGGGGCCCCCCGGGGGGAGGGAAAACAGAAGCTCCCAAGGTTCCCAAACTCAACCCCTGAGTCTCCCGGCTCAATGAGGGGCTGGACAGACAGGGACCCCTCAGGGGGACTCGTCTCATCCCTTCCCGTGACAGCTGGACAGGCCCCAGGGGCTCCCACTTGGCGGCCCCAGGCTGGGGCAGAACCACAGCCCAACCCCCTCTCTCCTCCTACCGATTTAAAAGCAGCCCTTTCAAGGAGTTAATTTCCGACTTGAGTTCATTGATATTCTGGGACTCCAAGATCCAATTGGTAGATGTAGTGGCCTGAAAGTCAAAACACGGGAGAACAAGGATCAGAGCGGCACCCCCCCCTCCCGCCCCGTGGGGCTCTGCCAGCCAGGGTGGCGGGAGGGGCCGCAGCGTCAGCAGGATGCAGGGCGTGCTGTGTCCTGCGTGCCAGCTTGGAGACCGCTTGGGAAGGTTCTGCCACTGCCCATCCAGGGGTCTACCCTCCTGGGTCTTTCTGTTTAAATGACGGCACCCTAAAAACAAATACTGCCACCACTCTGTTCGGGTATCTGATGATATTAAGCAATTGTGACATGCATTTAGCCGTAGAGTAACGGTATTCTGGCTGTGCAAAATACCAGCAGCAAAAGAGCCCCTATCCTTCAAGAGATGCAAACAGGAAGTGTCTGCGATACATGATGACCCACTGTCTGGCAGGGGCCGCAAAGCAAGCTGGGGGCACGAGCAGAGCCCGGCTGAGACACGCGCCCAGCTGTGCGACAGAAGCACACTGTCCGGGCTGCAGCCCTGTTTCCGTCACGGGTTTGAAACGTCCCATTAAAACCAACTAACAGAACAGGTGACTCCCATCTCCACACCAACTACACCAGCGGAGCCACCCTCCCTGCAGAGATCACCACACACAGCACTGGACTCGGGGGTGAGACCGGCAGCCACCACAACCCCACAGTACGGGCCTACCTCGTTTTACTGCGCTTCGCAGACCTGCGTTCTTACAGAGGGAAGGTCCGTGGCGACCCTGCATCGAGCAAGTCTGTCGGCGCCGGGTGCCCCGGAACCGTTTGCTTTGTGTCTGTGTGTCACGTTTCGGCAATTCTCACAGTGTTTCAAACTTTTTCATTATTATTGTATTCGTTGTGGGGATCTGTGATCAGCGAATAGGACTCTTGCTGAAAGTTCACATGACGATCAGCATTTTTTAGCAATAAGGTATTTTTAAATTTAAGGTAGGTACGTTTTTCTCGGCAAAATGCTACCACATCCTTAATAAAGTATAGCATAAACAGAACTTTCACGTGCACCGAGGAACCAAAAAAGTAACGTGACTCGCTTTCTTGCAATAATTGCTTCACTATGGTGGTCTGGAACCAGACCCGCAGTATCTCTGAGGCGTGCCTGTACTGGGGGGTCAGGGAGACCGCTGGGCACCCGCCCGGCCCGGCCCTCAGCTCCAATCTCAAGCAGGCCCGGAAGACAGGCTTCGCCTCGGAGCACCTTCCCGTGCTCCTGGGAGGCCTGCGTCTCCCTCCTCAGCGGGGTCGGGCCCCCAGGCCGCACCCCACTAAGTGCAAAGCTACCACAGCATGCAGGCCACACAGTCCATCCACAGTCAGTGTTTGGGGATGACTCTGAAGGCTCAGCAGAGGGAAAGAAGCTGTTCTAGGACTGAACTCCGATTCTCTCCCCGAAGAGGGTCCACGGGAGAAAGGGACAAATACCATCTTTCCATGCATACCTTTCCCCTTTGATTTGACCATTTTCCAAAGAAACTTCAGACAACCATAGCTTTCTTGGGCAAATCTTGTTGAGACAGACAGAGAAGAGGAAAGTCCAAACGGTGGCCCCCCAGGTGGTAGCTGCCGGTGGCCAAGCGGCCTGTGAAGTGTTTATGGGCCAATTCCAGACATGACGGGCCCAGGTGCGCGGGCCTGCATCCACCAGGCTGGACGCCACCTCCCGGTGGCTTCAAGTGCACTGGTTAGTCGTGCAAGGCCCCGGCTTCCCTGACACCTCTACCCGGGCTGGCAGCGGGGAGGGGCCCTGGACGGTCCCACCAGCCTTGTGCGGGCCTCTAGCCTGGGGTGGGGGCCGCTCTGGGCCTGCTCAGGCGAGCGCTCCTTCACAGGGAGAAGCCCCTCAGAGGGGCCGGAGGTCTTGGCGGGAGCGCACGCAACCACTGCAAACACCAGTCGCCCGCACACACATCCCCTCGGGGTCCTCGCTCCAGACCACCAGACAGCGCAGATCCAGGAGCCACTGTTCTGGCTTCTCTGAGACCTTGAAAGCCATAGCAGCCCATTAACAAGGGAGCAATTTCCACTCACCGGCCTACAAAGGACTCAAATTTCCAAACGCATATGGTGCCAGATGCCAGGATTTAGAAATAAAATCTGACATCTGGGGCTTTTTAGCCAGTCTCTTTAAAAAACAGTTGTAGAAAACTCCCAGCCTTCAGTTTTATGTAGGTTTTTTAATTACTTAACGCTCTTCTTTTTAATTTTTTACAGTGCTGCAGTAGGAGTTTGGAAGCCAGATATAAAAACTTACGTTACAGCTGAGAAAACACAGCTCTGAGTCTCTGGTTTATGGGGTAACCAAAGTCTTCCCTCTTTTGGGTTTCAACACAGCACCAGTGAGCCCCTCATCAGGACAGGAGAGGATGAAGGCAGCTGGGGGGGGGGGGGGGGGGGGGGGGGGGGGCGGGACCAGCAGGGAGGCAAGCACAAGAAACCCACAGAGGCAGCGCTCAACCACCGAGCACAATCCTGGGCCCCCTCCCCTCTTAAAATGCAACATGTGGTCTTAATCTTAATGCTTCAGGTCTGCAAACAGTTTTCCAATTTCCGGAATGGCTTCTGGCCATTGGCAGGCCACCGCTTCCAAAGATAATAGAGGAGAGTGGGGCGGGGGCCATAATACAGGCTTCCCGCTTGCTTTAAGGGCCGCTAGCCCACGGGGAGTGCGCACAGCAGCTAGAGGCAGCCGTGGGCGACCGCAGCCTCTGTGGGGGAAGTGCAGGCAGCACCTCGTGTGTGGGGTACCAAGAAGGGGAAAGGGGATTCTCGGGGACCCCTCTTCACAGGAGGTACCCCCAGATTCCATCAGAAATAGAAAGATTCCGGTTTCACTTCGTTTTGCAAACGCAAAAGCTTTGAGTGCTGTCTCACATCTGGTGGTGCACCGGCTGGGGCTTCTCCTGGAAGAGCCACTCAGAGTAGGTTCCTCTACAGCACGGGCTGTGTGGAAGCGACCAGAAAGCAGCACACGAACGGGGATGGACTGGGGAGGACAGTGGACATCCTGGAGCCACTGGACCACTGTCCCCTGGGCTCAGTCTCAATGCCTCGGGAATGACCCTGTCATGCACCTACAGGCCTGGGCCAGAAGCCTGCAATCCCGGGAGCTGACAGCAGCTGGGCACTGTTGTAAGCATGTGCAGACAGTGAAGGGGTGCCATTACAGGTCCATTTTACAGATGAGGAAAGTAAGTCAGGGAGGTTAAGTAACTTGCCTGTGCTCACGCAGCTGGCACGCGGCAGAAGCAGATTTCGACCCAAGAGGTCTCATCCCAGGACCTGATATTGCCAAGACTACTCCAGATTTGGGAAGTAAGGCACGGAAACAGCCCCGGGCAATCCCAGCTGGCGCTCTGTTAGGGGCTCCCTGATTCCCCGAGACCTGGGTGTTGAGAATCTGCCCGTGGATGCAGGGTTTCGCCCAGGGCCCTGGCACACTCCCCCACTTCCCTGCTCCCTGGACTCGCTCTTGAAATGCTGTGACCTGTGGCCTAACGTGGCGTAAAGTGCCAGCGGAGACCACCCTGTGTCTATACCGGCCACCTCCAGAGCGTGGGCGTGAGCTGCCACAGGAGGGGCCGCAGGCAGAGAGCTGGCTCTCCTCCGTCCTGCGAGGAGGGGACACGGAGCAGGAGAGACGGGACGGTGGCCGCCTCCTTTCTCTGCGAGGACTGTGTGGGCCCCTGCTTGTGTATCCGGCATGAGAAGAACAAAGTCAGACCCCGTGGAACGTTGTAGACGAGCAGAGCACCGAGCAGAGCAGACCTGGACCCGAGCGGGTCAGGGACAAGTACCTTGGCTGCGGCCAGTTCGTGGGCGAGCTCCTGGACTTTCTGCTGCTGCTGAATCAGCAGCTCCTGGACGGAGGCTAAAGTCATCTGTAACTGAGTCACTGGGAGGAAAAAGCAGTCACATCTCTGTTAAATGATACACACAGATTCTTCCCTTCTCTGTCCACACACCTATAGCTGCCACATCTGATTTATCCGTGGTCATCGCCCACCCCACAATCCATATAATTTATCTGCACTCCGGGCGATCTGCCTGCACTGCATCTAACCTCTAGGATTTCCACTCCATCTTTCTATTGTGCACTTGTCCGTGGTCAACAGTATATCCGTCCAAAACCTCTCCCCTCCAATTACGTGTGCTCAGGATTTGCTTGGCTCTTCCGACTTCGGTTGCGTCCGCGTCCCTCATCTCACGCCCCTCAACCGTGCAGTTAGTTCTCGGATTCTCCGAAGCTGGGAGAAACGCCTCTCAGACCCACACGATACCGGGCGCGGTTGAAGACCGCAAATCCCGCTTTCCTGACACTCCTTCCTGCCCTCCGTACCCAACCCGGAGGCTGCCGTAGCTCCCGGGGGCCACGGTGGTACCAGACCGTGTCCCAGCCGTGGGCCCTGGGGTCAGCCTCCCAGGGCCAGATGCACCAGAGCGTTTCTGGGGTCTCTGCAAGTGCACCCCAGTGGGACAGACTCCTGCCTGGGACAGTGGCTCTCTCGCTTGCCTGAGTTTTTAGATTCAGAGCCTCCGTCTAGTAAACAAGTTCATAAAGAGGAAAAGCCGCCTCTGGTGCGACAGGTCCCAGCTAATCTGGGCCATCACTGGGGCACCGGGTAATGAACGCCAGCCCTGTGGAGTCGATGACAGAGGAGGTGGCTGGGGTCCCCGGAGCCGCAGTAATTACAGCCTCTCTTGACCCTGTGCTGGATTCTTAGAGGGAAGGGGGAAAAAAATCGCTGAAAACCCCCCTGAAAACCTCACAGAAGCAGAAATTAAAAATGAACTTTACAGCCCTTAGAAAGGCTGTCATTTTATTCCCCTTATTAATATTCTGAGGTTGGGAGCCTTTCCGTAAAAACATAATTAATTGAGGCCGCGCCGACAGTAAACAAGCAATTTCAAATTAAACCGAAATGACGGCGGCTTCATTTGCAAATGTGAACAGATTCTCAGAGCAGATAAATGAAGTCACCACATAAAGTGGAGGCGAGGGGGAGGGGCGGGGCGAGAAGGGGCTGCTCGGGAAGGCTTGGAGGGGCGACTTGATGGAGTCATTAATCTTTACCTGTCTGTGCCACGCTGCCACTCAGCTCCGAGAGACTTGCCCCCATCCTCTCCAGGTGCTTCCTGTCCTCTCGGCCACCCACGATGAGGGGGAGCAGGTATTTCTACGAGGAGCAGGGTGGGTGTGAGCAGTGGGTGCCAACTTGGGGTTATTCTCCAGCTGGCTTGCCAGTTCTGCCCACCAACCTTCTCTCTGTCACCTCTGGGTTTTGGAAACCCGACACCGACACAAACACCGTAAATGAGATGTTTGAAAGTTACGAGGCTGATTAAGATTCTTTCTGAACGAGGACAAGGACCCAGAAGTAGGGGCGAGGAAGGTCCATGTGGTCTCTTTTTGGTTCTTTCACTTAATTACCTCACGGATGCTACATATATTTCAGTAACAAAAACTATTTAAAATTCTGCTTTAAAAGTTGTAAGATAAAGGGGCACCCGGGTGGCTCCATCAGGTAAGCCCTCGGTTTCGGCTCAGGTCACGATCTCACAGTTTGTGGGATCGAGCCCTGCATCCAGCTCCGTGCTGACCAGGTGGAGACTGCTTGGGATTCTCTGTCTCCCTCTCTCTCTGCCCCTCCCCTGCTCGTGCACACGCTCTCTCTCAAATAAACTTAAAAAAAAAAAAAAAAGCTGTAAGATAAAAATGTAGAAGGTGATAGAAGAAAGAGATCCCACTGATGGCCTCCAGGCAGTGGAAGGGAAGCTTTCTTCTCCGAACCTCTAAACACTTTGAACCTTGTGAATGAATTATCTATTCAGAGAAAAATGAGTCAAATAAACAAAAAATAATTTGAGAAACTAGATGAAAATCCACAACAGACTTCTGGGCCTTTGGTCCTTTTACTAGAGAATAATAGATGGTATTCCGAGGCCATCGAACGAGGTCCCACCTCAAGTTTGTTGTTATTTTTTTAAACTAAGCCTTGAATCCTCAGAACAAGTTTCCTTCAGGTGAGAGTCAAATGCAGTCAAATTCCCCCCAGACACAAGGGCAGCAGGAGAGGAAGGGGCGGAAGCTGAAGACACGGGCTCTGGGGAAAAGGAAGTGGATGCAACAGGTCAACTGAGTGACAGGGTCCAAAATTCAGGAAGCCTAGGGGAGCACGGGGGTCTTGGAACATTCAGGAAGAAGGCAAGGTGGGGCACAGCTGGTAACTGGCTGCCTACTTTGAGGTGCGAAGGGGCAGAAGGCAGGCAGCAGGGTGGCCGCTGGGAGAGCTGGAGGAAAGAACGTGGCTCAGGACTTGGCGCCTCTTGTCTTAGGAGCGTAAGCCCCGTCGTCACCATTAACGGGGTGGGACTAGAGGCAGCACAGCACAGGCTGGCAGGTGTGACCAAGGAACTTTGCTTCCTACTCCATTTGGTGCCCCGATGGAAAAAAAAGAGAGCAACTTCTCCATTAAGGCTATACTGGAGAAGGAGAAGGAGGTCTCTCACGAGGGGTTTGCGGGAGAACTCACTTCAAGAGCGACTTCTCAGCGAAGATCATTATTTAGCACACACATAGAAGCATTTTCTATTTTGCAAAGTGCTTTTCAACCGCTGTGTGAATTATTACCCACAACTGAGCCGAAACTCATCACATGTAGCCTTACGTTCTGGGCTGAAAGTTTCCCGAGTGTACAAGTCAAGAGATTCTTACGCGTGTAACTAACGAAAAATTCGATTTCTGAGATCAAAAAAGCCACGGGAAGGAGCGCATACACTACCCGAGCCCAAACTGTCACGTATCTGTAAAGCAAGATGACAGCGCTTACCTCTTTTTTTTTTTTTTTTTTAATTTAAAGAAACTAAAGAAATTCTCATCACCATTGTGACTTATCTTCCAACGTCTCTTTCTTTTTTAAGGCATAAAGATCAGGGCTTCATGGAAAGAACTGAAGATACCTCTGCTTTGCTCCTCTAGCCGCAGGCCATCCGAGGGCGGCCATGTGACCATTAGGTACTGCTTAGGAGAGCTGGGAGTGGTTTCGAGAATTCTTAGTGTTTTATTCTTCTTGATGACTGTAGGCAGTCAGTGACTGGAACCAGGCTTTCAACACACAGGGTCGGGGACGGGGACGGGGGGCGGGGGGGGGGGGGGCATTGGGTCAGAGGGCAGAGGGAGAAGTCCCAGGACCTAGAACATTTTGCTTCTGGATTTGACATGGAAATTTCCAATTCCAAGAATAGATGTTACCCTGAAAAAATTATACTCTGCTACAACTCTGTCACTAGATTTCGCACTAAGTCAAAAATTAAGAATCCCAGAGCACAGTGTTTAAACATGTTTCACGTGCTAAAAGTTACAATATTGAGTCTGGGAATTCATTCAGACTTTTTTTTTTTTTTTAATCTGCAAATGAGGGGTGGAACCACAGGGGCTCAGGAGCGGAGGCCTTCTCCCCAGGACCAGTAGAGAGTCGTCTCTGGGGCTTACCCCGGCTCTGTGTCCTCAAAAAGACGCGCTTTGCTTCAAATCAAAGTTAGTGTCTGCTGGTCAGTATCTGGTTCGTATTTGGTATCAAGGAAGTACGTGTTCATTTCACGCCTGCACTTCTGTTGGGAACAATGAAGTCTGGGATCCAGCGGGTTGACCATGAAGTTTGCAGGAAAAAAAATCCCAGATTTACATGGATGCCAAGATAATATGTAGGAAACAGAAAACACAGCCCGTACATAGGATTACAGTGAGATTCTCAAAGCTGGTTCCCAATACTAAAGTAGAAAAATAGCATACAGAATGCTTCCTGGGTGCCAGGCACACAGCACTTTCAAAGGAGCAGGGACTCCTTTGGGCTTCACAACAGCCTCGTGAGGAAGGTACCGCTGTCCCCGTCTTACAGGTGAGACCACTGAGCTACTACTAGGTGGCAGAACCAGGATGCCACACAGCAGCCGGGCCCCAGTGCCCATGCTCTCAAACACCGTGTTATTCTGTCTCTCAGAAATGCCCCGGCCACTCAGCATGTGCCGGGCACACGGCCTGTAGATGGATGGGCCCCACGGTCACCCTGTGCGGTGGGGACGCGGAGGAGCAGTGCTGAGTGCAGCAGACGAGGCGGGGTCCGGAGGTGCCACGCAGGCGGGGGCAGCACGGAGCCCGAACCAGACGCCCCGCACAGAGAGCGTGTTCCTCCGTATACTCCGCCTCCACACGCGGCCCCTCTCCTGCCATCGCGCTCCAGGGCTGGGTGCCTCGACACAGGTAAACCCTGGGACGGGGGAGCGTGGGGCTGAATGCCAGGGGAGCCACAGGGAAGGCGGACTTACCTTGTAGAGCTGGTGAAAGCCAAACGCAATGCCTGCCGTGATGACAGCCAAGGCGCCGTAGTCCCTCCATCGGGACCCCACAGGGCCTGAGGTGGGGAGAAAAGGGCGTCAGGAGAAGCACACGCGTCCTTCCTGGGCAGGGGAGAGCACGTGTACTGTCTCAATCTCAGAGGATCGGCATCTGTGACACACAACTACACGGGACGGCGTGCGACGGTCGGGAACAGCGGCTTGGCGTCGCCTCCCCGCCCTTTCCGGGCTCTCGGGACCACCTGCCTCAACCTCACACCTCCTGTGCAGAGGTGTGTAGCAGCGAGCAAGCCTCGGGTGGCCCTCAGGTGGCAGAGGCGATCTAGAGCACGGTCTCCGCTCTCAGGGAACAAAGGGTCCTGCGAGGCTGACACAAACACACTTGGGTGTGCGTCAATACACGTCCCCACGCCTGCCACCCACAGGGATGAGCTAAGAGCCACTTGAGAGGCAGAGGACGGGGGAGGGGAGACTACACCATCTGTGTATTCAAGACTTCACGAAGCATCCTCTGCGTGCCCGACCGTGTTGCAGGCACGGGGGCACAATGGCGACGAGACCCCCGTGTCCTGGTCTGCTCTCACACTCAACAAGTGCAGGAGACAGCTTCCAAACAACTGAGCAAGGCAACTCCGGAGAGTGATCAAGAAGGCCCAACAGGGCAGGCACCTGGCTGGCTCAGTCGGTGGAGCAGGAGACTCTTGATCTCGGGGTTGTCAGTTCGATCCCCCACGTTGGGTGTAGAGATTACTTAAATAAATAAAATCTTAAAAAAGGGGGGGAGCCCCAACAGAGTGATGTCGGGGAGTCGGGGGAGAGAAGCAGGGGTCGGCAGGGCCTTGGAAGAGGCAGATGCTGAGGCCTGTGGGGTCCCAAGGACAGAGCTCCAGGCAAGGGACAAGCAAGTACAAAGGTAGGGGTTGACTTGTGTTCAAAGGAGAGAAGGTGGCCAGAAGCTGGGTCTATCCGAGGGGGATCCCCCCCCCCCGGGTCTATCCAAGGGGGGAGGCCAGCAAGAGCAGAGAGGGGTCACCCAAGCGGGAGTGGTAGAGGGCAGAGGGGGGAGAAGAGGTGGATCACAGCACTGGGGTCACCGAAGGCTCTGAATCAGGAGTGACCCAGTCAGCTCTGTATTTTGGGAGATAACACGGGGTGTCCTCGAGGGCGAGATACAAGTGGGAGGTAGAGAGGTGAGGAGGCAGGGAAGAGGCTACCAAAGGGGCCACAAAAGGTAAGAGGGACGGGGCCAGGATGACAACATGCTGCTGCTGTGAAGGGACCGGAAATGGGCAGCCAGTCCTTGCGCAGGTGCAGGCCCCAGGCCCAGTGCTCTAGAATAGCCTCCAGGAGACCCCCCCCCAACTCCTGAATGGAGGAGAGCGGGGTTCTCTACCTCACAATCTTTCCCATGCACTGTTTACAAAGTGCTTTCGTGTCCATAATCTTCCCTGACGCTCGGCCTCCTCTCAAGGGACCTGCCAGGGAAGGCAGGGCACTAATGCAGGACACTAATCCATCCGTGGCAGCAGACCACAGCGCCCGCAGCAGGCTGCCCAGAAGGCACCCACCGGGGCTGCTATGACAAGGAAGCCGGGGTGCGCACGCGCATTTAGGAGAGGAAAGGGTAGGAGGAGGAAGAGCAACCGCATTCCCGAACTTCTTGAAAAGAGCACGAGGTCAGGGGGCAAAGCCGAAGCACGGGCAGGGGCAGACACGAGGGGCGGGCGCCGGGGGTCTCTGCCTTCACCTGTCCCTGGGCGTGCAAGCTCTCCAGGTCCTCGTCACATCCTGGCATCTCGTGACCAGAGGGGAGCAGGCGAGGGAACCTCTCAAAGCTCAGTGGCAGGATGTGGGCACTCGGGGAGGAGGGGCTGCTGACACACAGGCCGCGGGGGGGGGGGGGGGGGGGGGGGGTCCAAGTGGCAAAGACCCTCAAGGTGGCAAGGGTGCCGCTCCCGCCTCCTCGAGCTGCTGAATGGGGTTTCAGGAGGTGGACGGGACAATGACGCAGGGGCCTGGAAGAGTCTCTCATCAGCCACCTCCCCTCGCTACCTGTGTGGGCTACAGACTCCCAACCGGTTTCCCAAGGTGGCCCAGCCCTGGAGTCTCCTGCACTTACTCCCAAGATGCCCACCCCCCCTCAGCCCTCAACTCCCTTTTCTGTTTTACAGTTTTTGAGGAGCTACGAGACGCACACGGTCTAAAAAGCACACGGATCATCTTGTCATTCTACTGCCAACAGCCTCCCTCCAGCATCAGCAGCCACTGTGAACAGCTTCCTGTCTGTCCTGCCTGAGACTTTTTATGCACGTCTAAGGCAACACTGCTCCGTATTATTTGCCCGTTCCCCCTCGTCCTCATTCTGCTGTCTTTCCAGAGCTGCCTAATATTCCATTTAAGCAACTCCCCATTGATTTCCGGCCTCTTACTGTTTCACACAATGCTGCCCCCAAGGACTGTGACCGTATGTCATCTCACGTATACGTCCGAGTACAGCCGTGCACGTCAATCCCTAGGCGCCTACGTCGGAAGTGCAGGCAATTTGCAATTTGGAAAGATACTGTCAAATAGTCCTCCACGGGGGCTGAACCAGTGGGCTCCCACCAGCCGTGTCCAAGAGTGCCTACTTCCTCACAGCAGCACCGCGGGCTCAACACACTCAGATTTCTGCCCGTACTAAGCAGAAAAGAGTCCCTCACTCCAGTTTTCATTTGCCTTTATCTTCCAGAGAGGACTGAACATCTCTTCCCTGTGTGTCCTTTCTGGGGTACTGTATGTGATCCTGCTCTCCTACTCGATTTCCTCATCAATTTATACAACTTCTTATACTGCTGAAGGGGGCTTTCAGGAGGCAAAGGTGACAGTGATGGAGGAGCCTGGAAAATTAGTCCTTTGTCTATGACAGAAGCTGCAAAAGTCCCTCCCAGTATATGTCTTTTGACTCTGCTTATGGTGCATCTTGGCGTGTCGCATGGGCTCTGGGGTGTGGGTTATGGCAAGCCAGGGCGTCCCCACTCCCTCCTGGGGCTGTGTAGTCACTCTCTGGGTCACAGAAACTGTCTCCAGAAAGGAGCTCTGCTGCTCTGCTGTAGTGAACGTGCCCACCCAACAAGCATCTATGCGGATAAGCAACTGCGGCTCATTAAATCAAAAGCTCTGAGACCCCCGACGTAGATGGATATTTCTACCCTGACCCAGAGGAGCCAGGAGGCTCTGAGTCCCAGGCAACCTTCTCATTGGTCGCATCCCGAGCCCACTCCGCTCTGAGTGCCTCGATGCAGTGTCCAACATCCAGTACGAGTCCATTTTTAGGAGGAAAAAGTGGAGACAGTAACCTTGTCACTCTTCAAGAGTCACTGTTCAGGAGGGCTTTCGTCCACACCTGGCACTTCCATCTGTGCTGCCCAAATTCTCAGAGAGAACAGCTTCAAAATGGGTATGTTTCTAGAATATTCTATTCACCACTGACTTCTCAAATACTCACTCAATCTCCTGCAAGAGAACAGCTGCAACGCGCTAGAAACTGGACCAGAACCAAAGCTTGCCCGGTTCCTTCTTTCCTGCAAACATCGTGCCTGGAGAAGCGCAGTCTCTCATTCTGGGTACTGGAGCTGGAAGGCTGAACAGATGCTGGCAGTTCAGGGGTCCACGAACCAGAACCCCTCCTCCAGCGGCCGCCACCTTTCCAGAGCTCTGACCTCCTCAAGCACCAAGCAACACCTGTGGCTCCCTGCCGGCCGCACCCTTCACCCCCACACCGCGACTCGTTCCTGACATGCTCGCGTTAAGAACATTTTATTGCCCCTTGGTTTTCATTATTAATGAAAAGGGACCAGAATGATCTTTCCTAAAGTTCAGAGAGTCTATAAAGACAAGAAGCTGAAATGCCATTTTACTCGTTTTGGAGATGTGTGATACAATTCTGTCTTGTGGCAAAATGAAAAAAGAGAGAAAGTAAGAGGAGGTAACTCTGACCTGCCGCGTGGATTTCAAAGGTAACAGAGCAAAGCACTCGGTGTGATCCCAAACTGGCTCAAACCCCCAACCGTGACCACTCGGAGTCTCCCTGCTGCCCACCCTGGGGCCCATTTTTTCCAAGGCCAGTGCAGACCCCCACGAAGGAACAGAGCACCTGGGAGATACACCTCTCTGGTCCCCACCCTCCCCGAATGTCCAGAATTTTAGAGTCAAGGGCAGAAAATGGGGCCAGTCAGTCTTCTGCTCTAGCTTGGAAATAAGGGAAGCAGAACAAATGAGCCTTTTAAAAGCTTCCAAGCCTCCAGTCTGGAAGCAGATGCCTGCCTGCGTACAAGGCAGGCGAGAAGCCGGAGACCAGAGATCCCGGTTCCACACCACCGACCCAGTGGCTCCCAAGGTAGTTCTTCTCTTCTTGTCAAGCACAGACCACTTGACTGAAGGTGGCAGAGCTCTGTGCCGTTGGAAGAGTGGAGGAACAATGATATGTTTGTTTACTGTCACTCAGATTCAAATTGTCCACAGCACCTCCCCAACAGGTACGGCCAGCTAATGAGCTGAATGGCCGGGTGCTTTACCAACGACACCTCGTCGCTGGCATCTCACGAAGAATAAAGAGGCAGTCAGCCGTGGAAGCGGTGTTCAGCCTGCACAACTGAGCACTGCTGGGCCCGCGCTGATGCCTGAGGCTGCCGCAAGGTCAGAGGCCAAATCACCGCAGGGAGAAGAGCGAAGGGCTCTTTGAAACTCAATGCCTTCTTTAACCTTCCAAGGACTTTGTCAACTAGCTTGAGCTCGGCCGGTCTGCCTGCCCAAAGCATAGGGTTTCAGATGAACCCACCGCGTGTGGTGGTCCTGTCGGGGGCGGGAGAGATGCATCCCTGTGGCTCCTGAACCATTCCGTGAACACAACTAAACCAACATTACTCCAGTCCTTTAGTCTAACCTCCATCGACCAAGAAATTCTCACCTAGTAGGTGAGAACAAACGGCAAATGACGCACGTGGGGCTGGGAATCCCACACAGCAACACAGCAACACAGCAATGTTGAACTCAAAGCCACCAAGTCACGAACCCGGACTCACTGATATCACGGCAATGCCACAATCCAGTAAGTGTCACAAGATCATGCTGCTGCCGACACGGAGAAACTATCAAGGCCTCGGGGAGGCTGGCAGCCTGAGTGCAGGGCGAGGCGGTGCCAGCAACCAGGCAAGCCTAGCTGGGGTCCCCTCCACGCTCACCAAGGCTGGGGCTGTGACTCCACATGGCGCCCTATCCAGCTGCTCAAATCATCCCAACAGCTTCACTCACAAGCCACCCTGGAAATTAAATAAGACAGGCTCTTCCACAGTGAGGGCCTGGAATAAAGCCAGTCTGCCAAACCAGGGCTTGTTACGGCACAGAGTGGCGGGGCTGAATGCACAGAGACTGGCGTCCGGCTGTACTACAGGCCGAGCTGCGGGGGGCCGGCCACTGTATGGGGGCACGCTGGGGCACCCGGCGGAGCATGGTGGCAGCAGCCAGAAGGACAAACCAGCCAGAGCATGGCACCGAGAAACACAACAGCTCTGCTCTGAACAGAAGCACTGGGCAGCAAGGGCAAAGGCACCACGGTAGCCCCACCACGGCCACACCTGAAAATTCAAGGCCCTTCATGTGAACATCACACGCAAGGCCATCTTTTCCACTTCTGACAGGCTGCAATGCTATCAGCAGTGTCATCTTTAGGCAGGAAGGGCTCTGACAGTCATATCTATATCCTCACTCACAGATCAAAATATATAAGCTCTAATTAAACTCTAAGAACTCAGAAGCATCCAGGAATAGGCCCAGGCTTATACAGTCAAGGGATTTTTTTTTTGCCAAAGAGGCCCTGGGAAAGGATAATCTCCGTAACAACTGTGCTGGGACAACTGGAGAGCCACAGGGGGAAGAGAGTGAATCTCAACTCTCACCTTGTATCATACACACACATTAACTCGAAGTGGATCGCACACCAAAGCCAGAAAGCAAAAACTCTAAAGCTGCTGTAAGAAAACAGAAAACAGAGAAGGAAATCCTTGGGGCAAGCAAAGACATCTTCAAATACAAAAAGAATGAGTCACAAAAGAGGAGGAAAAAAAGAACAAGACGGACATGATCAAAAATTTAAACTTGGGCTTTTCAAAAGGCACCAACAAGAAAACGAAAAAGTAATTCATAGGTTGGGGGAAAATATCTGCAAATCATGTATTTGATAAAGAGCTGTATCTGTACAACTCAACAATGAAAAGACACTTTTTTTAGAAAAAAGTGTGAGCAGAAGACTAGAAGAGATACTCCATGAAAGATGTAAGAATGGCCAATAAGCACGTGAAAATATCATCAGTCATCAGGAAGATACAAATGACAAGTACAATGAAATCCTATCACATACGCGTTCATATATGGCTAAACCTAAAAACTGAGACTATCAAGTGCAGACCGGGATGTGGAGAAACTGAACCCCCCTCCCCCGCTCTGCTGATGGGAATGACAAATGGCGCAACCACTTGGTGAAAGAGTTTTATGGTTTCTTACACGGTCAAACACACACACCACGTGTGGCTAAGGCAATCCGCTCCCGGGTATAAGACGAAGAGAGAAGGAAGCACGCAGGCACACAAAGCCTTCTACTAGCACACGAATGTTCATGGTGGCATTATTCGTAATAGCTCCAAACTGGAAACCCAAACAACTATCGACGGTCGACAGATAAACAAATTGTGGGGGATCCAGAGCACAGAGTAACAGGAGTTAGCAAACTATGCCCGCTTGGCTAAGCCCCACTCAGCCTGCTTTTATTCAGCTGTGAGTTCAGAATGGGTTTTATTTTTTTTTTTTAAATTTTTTTTTTCAACGTTTTTTATTTATTTTTGGGACAGAGAGAGACAGAGCATGAACGGGGGAGGGGCAGAGAGAGAGGGAGACACAGAATCGGAAACAGGCTCCAGGCTCCGAGCCGTCAGCCCAGAGCCCGACGCGGGGCTCGAACTCACGGACCGCGAGATCGTGACCTGGCTGAAGTCGGACGCTTAACCGACTGCGCCACCCAGGCGCCCCTGGGTTTTATATTTTTAAAGGAATGGCGGGGGGGGGGGGGGGGATATGTCACAGAAACATGTGTATTTGTGTGTGTGTGTGTGTGTGTGTGTGTGTGTGTGTGTGTTTGTGTATAACTTGACAGGTAGATGTATCTCTACATGGATCAGTCTCAAAGCATCAAGTTAGGGTAAAGAAACCAGACACAAAAGATTACATGCTATATGATACCATTTACATGAAAATTTCTGAAAGGTAAGAACTTTAGTAACGCAGAATAGATTGCTGGTTGAAAGGAAACTGAAGTTGGGGAGGGGACAGATGCAAAGAGCACAAAGAAACTTTCTGGGGTCATGGACATTTTCTATATTGTGGCTGTAGTGTTGGTTACAGGAGTTGAATGAATTACAATTTGTACAATTCATTAAACTGTACCCCTAAAATTGATTAATCTTACTGTGTATAAATCATACTTCAAAAAAAGCTGCCCAGGGGCACCTAGGTGGCTCAGGTTAGGCATCTAACTTGGGCTCAGATCATGGTCTTGGGTTTGTGCATTCGAGCCCCCCATCAGGCTGTCTGCTGTCGGAACAAAAACCACTTCAGATCCTCTTGTCTCCCTCTTTCTCTGCCCCTCCCCCACTCTTGGGCGGCTTCTCTCTTTCTCTGTCACTCAAAAGTAATAAATAAGCATTTCTTAAAAAGCTGTCTAAGAGAAAAATTAATAGAAATCCAGAAATATAAAACCGCCATATGACCTAGTGATTCAACTCCTAGAGGTCGACCCAAGAGGAATGAGAACATACGTCCGCATCAGACTTGCACACAAATGCTCTTAGCAGTACGATTCACTTTAGGCCAAACTGGAGATAGTCCTCCATCAACTGGTGAAGCCACAGACATAATATGGTACGTCCATACAACGGGTGCACTCTTCAGCAATAAAAAGCAAGTCCTGCTACCTGTTGCCCCATAGAAGAGCTCCAAAAATACTGTGCTAACTGAGCGAAAGGCAGGCACAAGGGACCGTATATTGCAAGATTCCATTTACCCGAAACATCCGGGAAAGGGACAGAAAGCAGATTAGTGCTTGCCTGGGGCAAGAGGGGAGGTGATCAGTAAAGGGGCACAAAGAATCTGATGGGGAAGAATGAAAGTGCTCCAACACAGACTATGAGTGCATCACTCAGTACGTTACCGGAAGTCAGGAACTGTACATTTGAAATGGGTGAGTGTTATAATATGTAGAATATACTCCAGTAGCTTGTTTAAAAAAAAAAAAAATTTTTTTTTTTAGAATGCCTGGGTGGCTCAGTCAGGTAAGTGTCCAATTTCAGCTCAGGTTATGATCTCACGGTTTATGAGTTCAATCAAGCCCCGCATCAGGCTCTGCGATGACAGCACAGAGCCTGCTTCAGATCCTCTGTCTCCCTCTCTCTATGCCCCTTGCCTGCTCTCTCTCTCTCTCAAAACATAAATAAGCTTAATTTTTTTTTTTAAAAAAAGAGTATAGAAACAGACCCATGCATATATAAACAATTGATTTTTTTTTTAACATTAATTCACATTTTGAGAGACAGAGACAGAGCACAAGCAGGGGAGGGACAGAAAGAGAGGGAGACACAGAATCCCAAGCAGGCTCCAGGCTCTGAGCTGTTAGCACAGAGCCCAACATGGGGCTTGAACCCACAAACCGTGAGATCGTGACCTGAGCTGAACTCAGAGGCATAACCAACTGAGCCACCCAGGTGCCCCTAAACAATTGATTTTTGATAGAAGGACAAATAACTCAATGGGAATAGGATAATCTTTTGTCCATATGGAACTGGATATCCATGCAGGCAAAAATGAACCTTGACTTTCACATTATACCATACATAAAAATTAACTAAAAATGAATCACAGATCTTGACGTTAAAGCATACACTATAAACCTCTAGGAGAAAACCTCTCCAACCTTGGGGGAAAAGTAAAGTCTTCACAGACAGGACATCAAAACCATAACTTGTAAAGAAAAAAAAAAAAAAGATGGCACCAAATTTAAAATCTTTTTTAAAAGACAACCTAAAGGAAAAGAAAAGGCTAGCCACTTTGGGAGGAAATACAAACACCACACACACCTGACAAAGCATGTGAATCCGGAAGACATAAAGAACTCTTCCAACTCAAGAAGACAATTAAAGAGGCACAAGATGGCAAGGGCCACTTCACAAAGGCAGGCATGCAAATGGACGATATGCACGTAAAAAGATGCTCAGCAGGATTAGCCATCCCAGAAATGTAAACTCAAACCACTGTGGGATACCACTGTATACACATTAAAATGGCGGACTTTAAAAAGACCCAGAATACCAACTGCTAGCGCCCATACTCAGCCACTGCATCTCTCACTGCTGATGGGGGCGTGAAATAGTACGACCACTTTGAAAACCAGTTTGGCAGTTTCGTATGGAGACAGACATCCACTTACCATATAACCCAGCAACTCTACTCCTAGGCATTTACCCAAGAGCTACAGAAACATACGGACTCGCACCCAAACATTCATAAGAGCTTTAAGGGTAATAGCTCAGAACTGGAAACAGCCCGGAGCCCATCCGCTGGTGGATGGACAAACTGAGATGCCCCTACACCATGGAATACCACTCAGTAATAAGAAGGAAATAAGCCCTGATATGCACAGTGACTTGGATAGAGCTCAAAAACATTATGCTGAGGGGAAGACCAGACAAGAGAGTGTGTACTGAAGGATTCCATTTTATTTATATAAAACCCTAGGGAAAAAAAAAAAAAATCTCATCAGAAGCAATGGAAGGCAGACCAAGGGATGCCCCAGAGTCGGACTGGCTGGGAACAGGGCACACGGGAACCTTCTGGGGCATTGCAAATGTTCTACAATGCGGTGATGCCCACAGTGTATGCCTGCCAAAAGTCGCATTGTACAAGTAAGTGCATTTTATTTTAGGTAAATGATACCTCAATAAAGCTGACTTAGAAAAAGAAGTTGTTAGAATTTTTAAAACGAGGAGTGGAGCTGGAGGGAGCCAACAGTGATTGAGCGGGGGCTCTACGTTCTCTCTCTGCTCAGTTAGCAGCTGAGACCAAAGGGAAAAGCAAGACCTGAGAATTCAAATTCAACTTTAAAAAAAAAAAAATTTTTTTTTAATTCAAATTCTAGTTCGTTAACATACAGTGCGATATCGGTTTAAAGAGAATTCAGTGATTTGTCACTTACATACGACACCCAGCGCTCATCACAAGTGCCCCTTTCTTTTTTTAAGTTTATTTATTTTTTGAGAGTGCAAGCACTAGTGGGGGAGAAGCAGAGAGAGCGGCAGGGCGGGGGTGGGTGGGGCGGGGGGTGCACGGAGAATCCCAAGCAGGCTATGAGCCACCAGCACAGAGCCAGATGCAGGGCTCGATCTCACAAACTCGTGAGATCATGACCTGAGCCAAAACCAAGAGTCAGACACTTAACCGACTAAACCACCCAAGTGCCCCATCAAGTGCCTCCTTAATATCCATCACTCACTTCGCCCATCTCCCACCTACCTCCTTCCATCAGTTTTCAGTTTGTTCTCTATCATTAAGAGTCTCTTGTGGTTTGTTTCCCTCTCTTCTCTTCCCCCCCCCTTTCCACATGTTCATCCGTTTTGTTTCTTCAATTCCACATGTGAGTGAAATCACATGCTATTTGTCCTTCCCTGACGGACTTATTTCGCTTAGCATAATACACTCTAGCTCCAACCACATCATTGCAAATGGCAATGTTTCATTCTTTTTGATGGCTGAGTAATATTCCGTTATGTGTATGCATATACTACATCTTTATCCACTCATCAGTCGATGGACATTTGGGCTCTCTCCATTGTTTGACTATTGTTGATAGCGCTGCTATAAACATTGGGGTGCATGTCTGCATTTTTGTATCCTTTGGGTAAATACCTAGTAGTACAATCGCTAGATCATAGGGTGGTTCGATTTTTAGTCCAAATTCAACTTTTAAAAATGCCCTCTGGTAAGTTATGATACATACAAAACAATATAACATTTATATGTTATGAAGCGTAATAATAAAATCAGCAATTCTAAACCCACCTACCTTACCAGCTAAAGCTTTCCAAATACCACTGCAACTAGCCGTGTGCTCCTCTGCACCCAGAGGTAACCATCATCCTGAAGTCAGTGTTCATTCTAACTCAGACTTTCTGTGAGATACGAAAAGCTGGGAACGTGGCTCCCCAGGACAAGGACTGCATTTCTCAGCCTCCTGTAGAGGCAGGTGTGGCCATGTGACCGAGTTCCCGCCAGTGGGCAGGAAGTGAAAATGATGGGGGCAATTTCCAAGAGGTGGGTCCTTTACTCTCCTTCTCCTCTCACTCTTGCTGGCTGGACAGCAGATGGGAGGGTGGGAGTTGGGGAAGTCACGCTGGAACACAAGACAGATGCCAGCCAGGTGTCAGAGATGCAGAGCAGAGAGTCTCGGCTACCTACATGACCATAACCGAGAAATACTCTTCTATTTCATTTGGGTCACTCTTATTTGGGGTTTTCTGTTATTTGTTGAGGAATCTTATAAAATGAACACAGTGCACTGTGAGCAAAGATATAATCCTACCTACCACCAACACCAAAGACACCTTCACTGGCCGAAAAAACCTAGGGAATGGATCTCTTCACTTGGTTCCTGCCTGGGACACTGGCCTTCCTCGGTATCTACGAATGGCATTTATGCGGCACCCGCATGGCTCCACTATGGGTGTGGCACAAAGCAAACAGAACGGACGGGGTGCTCACTCCTGAAAAGCTGCTATTCTAAACCAGTCACTTGGACAAAAGAAGAACAATGTAATTTCCTAAAAGTTAGAGAAATGTTTTCTTCAATACACAAACCAGTAACTTCTATATAAGCAAAAAGTGAGATGTGTCTTCAGAAATTCCAAAAGCTCTCACCATTCACCCCAAGCAAGATGGCATGGGTTAGTCTTTACTGTCCTTCCCCAAGCACTGGTATTCCCTCTAAGTGGTTACATGGCCTCCTGAAGGCAAGGCCCGTCCTCTGCTCCCACGGCCTGCACAGCCGAGCACACAGAAGGTCCCATTCGCTGGTTCCCCGGGAAGCTCCTCCCAACTGATGGTAACACAAGACAGCCTTTTAATTCTCGGGCACATTTCCACCACCATCTATCCACTCAACAAGCACTTCTAGAGCACCTGCTAAGTCACAGCCTTGGGTAACAGATTAAAAAAACAAAACACAACACAACAAAACAAACAACCTGCCTCTAATCCAAGGAACTCATGATTTAATAGAAAAGACAGTGAATAAACATTAAAGTGAGCAGGGCTGAGCAGGCCAAGGGGAACCTCCATCCCACTGGAATGGAGGCATCTGAAAGAGTCCCCAGAGGAGCTGGCAGCTGACCCCAATCCCAAAGAACAGCAACGAGCTGGCCAGGCAAAGAAGAGGAGAAGAGTTACAGGCAGAACATGTGGACCACCGCCTCATCCAGCACACTCCCAGAATGTCTCCCCTAGCTCCCCACGCAGCATCTTCTCAGATGATACAAATGGTTTTAATATTAGTCTAAGAACAGTATCATCAAACAGGTAATACAGCCTCAAAAATAATCCGATGACGCATCTTGAAGAGAAATACTCAGTGTGCTCTTGACTGTTCCTCCGTGAGGGTGATGACCTGGCTGCCACCTCCCACGCCAGGCCTCTCTTCTGGCACTGCCATCCCAGGCTCCGGCCACTGAACATCACACGGCTTCATGTCCACACGCCTTTGCCTTAGCCTGGATGCTCTCGTCCATCTTGGTTGGTCAATGAACCAATCACCCCTCCCCCCAGGCCCTTCACACCCAGCGAAGCATCCCCTGTTCTATGAAGTGCCGCTTTGCCTCGTCTGTGCCACTGGCCTCACCCGGATCTACCTCAGAGGCACTGCTCTTTGCTTAACTGCCTCTCCGGCTGGACAGGAAACACAGGAGACGGCAGATAGGCCTTATTAATCTTTTCGTCCCCGGGGTCTAGCACAGTGCCTGGCCCATAGCAGGAATATAGTAAAAAGTGCTTGCTCACTGAATGAAGATAATCGAGGGTAAGTATATGCTACTAAACAGGTCTATGAAGAAGCAAACTAAGACCATGCACTCTCAGGATTTCTAATCGAGGTGTCAAAGCCTTTCATCACTCACACATTTACACCCTAACTGAAGCTATAGGTCCGTCTGTGAAAGACCTAAATTGGTTACCAAAGACAGTGAGGGAAAATATTTAAGCCTAGGAAAAACATATGACCCTACAAAATTTACGCTGGCCCTGCCTAACTCTCAAAGCTACCTTGCTTCTTGTTTCTTTGGGAGGAAAGAAGAAAAATCAGCCTGGAACAAACCAATCAGTCGAGCATTCAGCAGAACTTTATGTTTGGGCCTGGGCAGGCACCACAGATGTCCACACATACTGATTCCCGATTCAACGTCGAACAAAAAGAAAGCAAAACGAGAAGCAGAGAACGTCAGATTTCCTCTCGAATCCCAGCCTGACTTTTCCTGAGCTCTGCCCGACTTTCCTTTCAGCCCTGACAACACGGGTTTATTCTCACACCAGGTGACACCGAGTTTCCCTCGGTGTCAGCCTCCTACTGCTTTCACAAAGCCTTCTCTGACTTCTCTAGCCCACATTAATTTTTCTCTTTTCTGCATTCTTACAGAATTTCTTGTCTGTGTAATTAATTTTGGCATTAAATCACAATGTCTTATACTATTATCTTTTCTTAAGAGTTTATCTTCTCTCTCCCAGAGAACCTACAGGATCTTGAAGGATCACGTTTTGTATCTCTGGCGATAGTGTACTGAGTATACGATAGGTGCTTAATAAATGCGGATGGATTGATGCCGGCAGGTGTCCAAGTTCTCTTTGCTGACACACAGGCCATTGACTACCATCTCAAGGTCAACCACATTCACCAAAGAGCCGAGACACCAAAAGAGGCACCGAGTGGGACATCTGCCATGAAGCAGAAGGGCCGGCAAGACCAGAGGTGATCATTCAAGAGCAGTGGGCTCCCGGAGGTGGTCTTGAAAAAGCTATCCTTCCCCGAGGCATGAGCATCTGGGGCTGTGCCCAGAGAATCCCATTTTCTAGGCTTGGGTTCAGAGATGGAATGTCTGTCCTTAAAGAGCCAAGACATGGGAAGGCAAGGGCTCTGGATGTAAAATGGGCAGGAACACACATGAGCGGAGGCCATAAATCCCTCCCGGGACGCAGACAATGCCTCAGTGATAAGCATGCAGATTGCACACCTAGTTCAGAAACTCCCCTGAGTTTGCTTGTAATTAAGGGGGTTAGAAAGGTAAAAAAAATATATAAACCCAATTAATCATTTAAATATTTAAAGTCAGATTTTTTCCTCACTCCAGGATTAGTATATTTCATAACGCCAGCAGCAGACAGCCCTGGTTTTTACTGGGGTTCATTTTAGAGCATGTTTAAACTAGTCAGATTGAGTGATGCTTCCAGCAACTAATCGCATGTCAAATAAAAGATATTTTATGTAATAAATTACCGCTACAAGTAATTCAAATGTCATTTATCAGTTTTATTATCAGTCAGGCAAAGTCTTGTTTCTCTATATTAATCAAAATCAAGCTTTTTTTTTTTTTTTTTTTTTTTTTTTTTGAGCAGTTTTGACACCTCTTGGCAAAAGTACAGAAGTGTAGAGGTAGAGTCACCCCCGGAGCTGAAAGGAGCGGGTGCGGCAGTACCAGAGGGATGAAGCTCAGCAGTGACAAGTAGAAACTTCAGGGATTTAAAATTGCCACTGCCATTGTTTTCACACTAGCGTCAAAGCAGGAAGGAGTCTGTCTCTAAGAAGATGTATTTTATTTTTAGGGCTGGGAGTCTCTTAAAAATACTCCTACCTAAATACCTAAACATGTAATGCTTTTTCTCAGAGAGACCTGGACAGAAGAATAACTTAAATGACAGTCCTGCCTGCCCCCCCAGCTCTTTCTTTCGCCTCTTTCAGAAAGACCAACAGTGTAAATGACCCTCTGTGTCTACCAAAAGTAGGCACATGCATGATGTTTCAGGCCAACTCTGTGACCAACCAGAAGAATCTGTTCTGAGCAAGAAGTTTCCAAGTAGCTGAGAGACCTGCTTGGTTTTAAGCATGGAGAAAACAGCTGGAATAGAACAGATGTGCGTCTTAGAAAATTCTACACCCCAGCTGCCACTGCCTGTCCTCAACAAATGCCATTAAATGGCTGGGCCCAGGGACACAACCAAAGAAAAAGTGTGGAGAGCTGGCCTTTGGTTAAAAGGAAACACGAAGAGCATGTTTAGTGACCCAAGAAAAACACGATAGATCGGAAAGAATACTGGCCAGGAAGGAGGAGTGAGTCCTAGGCTGACAAGTAGTTGCTACTGACTCAGAAGCTCCAATACAAGGCTCACTGCTGAGCACCATTTCTCTGGTCCCAGAGGTCACGTGACACCGGTGTTCCGCTGGACAAGGTGACCACGGATGAGGTGAAATTGACAGCGTGCTACTTGGCCTCACCCATTCAGCTTCACCCAGAAAGCAAAAGAAAGGGCAGATCTAAGTGAGGTTTGTGACACCCCGGGCCCCTGTGATGCCGGGGCCAGTGAGGAGGACAGCAAAGCAAGAGCCGGAAGGTAGCTCCAGACCACGTGGTAAGGGTCCAATCAAGCCTGGCATTTAAAGCTAGGCCTTTCAAAATCTGATAGGCACTGTTTTAAATTAACATGTTTTGAAAAACTAAAACTTCTGAGATAGACAATTAAAATGAAGACAATTACAGAAAAGGCGTCTTGAAAGACAACAGATCCAAGGCTGAGTTACGTTGAAGACACGAAACTGGAGCTATTTTCCATCACTCTGAAGTCAATTTTAACCATTTTTAGACTTTTTATAAGTGATTTAAAGAAGGGGTTCTGGCTGTATTTTTGAAGGTTTGGACACTCATTACTACTTTGACAAACCTTTATTCCTAAAACAGCTTCACTTAAAAACAACATGGGTCATGTTCTCATGTAACAATTAAAAGCTACATTCAAAAAGGACCTTTACATTTAATCTGAAATTCTCCAACAGACTGTCAAGGCATAAATATACATGGTGTAGCCAGGACGAGGAAGGAAGGGAGGGAGGGAGGGAGGGAGGGAGGGAGGGAGGAAGGAAGGATGGAAGGAAGGAAGGAAGGAAGGAAGGGGAGAAAGGGGGTGGGTGGGAGACACCGCCTTAAATCTACTAATATTAACTTTAAAAAATAAAATTAGGAGAGAAGTTATTTCAGTGAGCAAACGAGAATGCAGTCATGAATCAGACGTTCATGTTCTTATTCGTGCAAGAGTGACGGGCAAACGCATGATGTAAGAAACTGGAAACAGAACCAAGAAACACTTCTACAGATTCTTGCTTGCAACCCAAATGTATGAAACAACACGATAAACTCATTTATTCTGGTCCCTTGTCTCTGCTCACACCCTTGTCACATATTTAAAAGTTTGTCTAGGAGGGGATCTGGGTGTGTCACGTTCTTTTGGAAAAACCCAAGAGCCATCTCCTCATCCCGGGCTCTACTCTTGCTTGCGGAGTCTGGGAGGTGGAAGCCCTGCTCTGTGGCCGGAATCCTCAACCCCAATCAAGGTTACAGCAGGCGTTTGAGCGGGTGACTTACTGTACGGCTGAGAAATGAGGTGAGGGGGCTGGACAGGAACCACCTGTGTGCCCGGCCCCAAGGACGGAGGCTCTTCGGCAGCCGTGCCCGACTGCTGGAAAGCCAAATCGATCTCTTCATCCGTCAGCCCTGGGGGAGAAGAGGACATAATTGCAGGTGAATACCTTTTGCCACTGTCCATGGCCGCAACGAAATCTTCATTGAGAAACGACCCCTAGAGCCACAGACTGCCTAGCATCCTGGTAAGTTTCCTCCCCGATTTCGGATTCTCCGGAACCTCTCCCGGTTGCAATTTAACCTTAAGCGACAGAATATTAGCCTCAACACTGTTTCCAAATGTGGCTCATTCAATTTCCTTAATTTATCCTTGAGTTTATTGCTGCTTCTGAAGTCGCTCCGTACTGCAATTCTCCATTCTTCCCCCGAAAACAGATACCATCAACTGCAAATGTGGCTCATTTTAATCTGTAATGGTGTTAAAAAAAGAGGGGAAAAAACTAACAATAATGCATGAAAACAGACAGGGAAACAAAAAACTAATTATTGGGTGAGACGACTAATTAGTCTCGATCGTTTCCGAAGACGGGAATAATTTGCTTTATTTTATGACAAATGCAGAAATAAAAAGAAAAATCAGGACTGACTGTGATTAGTATGAATGGGATATAGAATGTAAAGAAGAAAATAAAACAAGAAAACAGATCAAAACCAGGCCAGGCCCAAACTTTCAGATGGTTATTGCCCCAGCCTAGCAGAGGCTGCCTGTACCGCCTTTGGCTGGCTTTTCTGCTTCCCTTTGTTTTAATCCTCCTGACACTGAAGCACACTGCGCTCGGGACGGACGGCAGGGAGCACAGGGCGCCATCTGCAGTGGCTACAGCGTGGGGAGAGGATCTGCCCGTGGAAGAATACAAGGCCGGCGCGGGGGGCACCGCGGGGACCCCATTTCCCGCGGGCACACACGGCTGAGGCTGACAGGGGCCGCCGGCTCTGGGGGAAGAGGACGAGGGTGCCAACCAACCCGGAGCAGAGGAACGGAGTGTGGCGCACAGGCGTGAGAGAAACTTCCCCGCGGGCCGGGCCCGAGAAGTGGCTACAGGGGGTACGAAAGTGCTCGGGCCGCCAAGAGCGGGAGCAGCGGCGGGGAGGTCACGGCCAGCCCACGAAGGCCACCCTGGCCGGCCGGTGCTGCTCCAGGAATCCCAGGATCCAGTGCGGCCGCCACATAAGGCTCTGAAACGAGAGCCGAGAGCTTTTCCCCATCTGGTCGGCAGCTCTCCATTAGAGGCCACATCATGGTGTATCTGCCCCTGGGGGTGCATCAAGTACAAGGAGCTTCAGAGGATCAGCATCTTCCAGAGCCTGGTGCCGCATGCTCTGTGCCGAGGGGCTAATAGATGGGGCACATTAATGCTCCGAAGCACAGCGCCGCCCCACACCTCACGGGCCTGTAGTTGGCCGAGCGCCTCTCCAACTTTTCAGGCCCTACGCAAGTAAGTGGTCAGGGAGGAGGCCCGAACTACTCTGCACGGCCCCGGACCCTTTGTTCCCCTCCCTATGCTGAGCGGTTGAGGCCTGTCCCCATTTAACACTGCAGCTCTGCCCCTTCCCCCTCCACACACAGAGGAGCCAGCCAGTGGTGGGCAAGGCTACCCTGCTGTGAAGCCTGAACGCTGCTGGGGTGGCCCCCGGCGCACCCCGCTCTCAACAGACTGATGTGGCAGATGAAAAGGCTGGCGCTGAGCGCTTTCAGATACAAAAGCTACCTCTGAGTATGTGGGGGGCTATACGGGACGTTCCTCCTCCCAAATGGCCCAGCTTGCTCCCAAGGCCTCCCGAGAGAAAAGGGCAGGATAGAAGGAAAACCCCTGAACCCTGAGCGTGTGCTTCTCGGGCTCCATCCAGCCCGAGAGTGCCTGCCAGTCAACCTCCAGAGAGGGAGGGGAACCCCTTCCAGGGTTCCAGCAGGAAAGGCCCACTCTAACCGGCTCATCATCAGCCGCTTGCTTGGAGAAGTGCGTGCACGTGCGGCGTCAGCACGGGCTGATGGTCACTGGGACACTACGGAATTTCATAAACCTGGTGGTTCGTGTGCCTTGTCAGCCGCTGGCTGCAAATGAGGATAATTTTCCCAAAAGGAGCATTGAGTTGCATTCTCATTTTCCCTTCTGGCTCTTTCAAATATAAACAAGTACGATAATGTTTAGCGCTGGGGAAATCTACAGTAAGTCACGGGCTGTGCTGCGGCCCCGAGAGCTGCAGCTGGTTAAAGGGACAGCACTCCCTGCCCGCTGTCCTGCCCTCTGGCCCCGGGCTTTTACGGAGCCTATTTTCCTAATAAAACATGTTCCTTGCATTATTGCAGCCGAGCCCACCAGTGAGGCTGCGGTTAAAGGGCATCAGCACTTCCTTCCGAGCTCTTGTTTTTCAGAGACCTTATCATTTGATGCTCTAAATTTACATTGGCTGGAATTCTGATATTCCTAATCCTCCAGAGGGCCGGGACTTTGATTTAGTTACATAAAATGAATCACTTTTCTTCTTGTAAAAAAAAAAAAAAAAAATCAGTATTTTCATGATCTCACTGAATAATATAATTTCAGAGCTGGACCATTATCCCAGCCATTGCATTCATTTAACAGATAAAAAACAACAACTAAGACCCAAGCAAGGTGAAAACATGCCTCTGATCATACCAGTTAGGGCGTGGTGCTGCCTGCTGACAGCCCAAGGCTTTGGCCACCCTCCCCCCGCCCCCAGCACAGAAACAACACAGGGTAGGCTCCGAAATTCCAAATTCCGTCCTAAGTCTTCAAGCTTGTGAGAGGTTGAGAGAAGCACTAAATGGTCTTTCTCACCCTCATGCTGGCAGCCCAGCCTCAGGTAAGAGCCGACGAATGGTGTTTTGGGGCTATGCCAAAACAACACGGGAAGCCGACGCCTGGATCCTATCTGCAAATGACACCTACACAACTTTTTGAACGACCCCAGAGGGACAAGGGTCGAGGGTCCCTGCCTCGTTCTAATAGTCTAACTCCCAATAAATCCTAAGCCCTCACACAGACTGGTGCCTGTGCCTCTCTTGGTGTCCTCTCCCTCTGAGTGCCCCAGCCCCAGTGGGGAGGACAGACCAGGTTCAGGACTCTGTACACTCAGGTAATTCATTCGGGACTCTCAGAGCCTCGGCAGGAAGGGGGGGGGGGGGTCATCTCTTTCAGGACACAACACTTACCTACCCAGTCATGGGCTCCTGGTGCTGAAACAACCCTGACTTCAGGGAAGAGGGACTGGGGCACAGGACCCACATGCAGGACATCCAGGTTCCCACCCACCCCCACGAGACAAACGGCAGACAGCTTAGATGGAGACCTTGCAGAATCCAAAAGGTTAAAAGGAATAATAAAGGAAACCGCCAATTGGAAGTGAATTATATTTGCCTGTGAACGCTGAGGCACTGGCTATATTATAAAAGGCATCTCTTTGCGTTGTTTACCATCACCCTGACTAATGCAGACCTTTTTTTGTTGTTGTTGTTTTAAATAATCTCATGCAAATTAGACACACACACTTCCTTCCAGTTGATTGCTATCTGCAAGGAATAATCTAACCGCAGAGGGACCCGAGCAAGGGCTGAGCAGAGCAGACACGGGGGGTGAAGGGTGTCACCATCCTGTGGCAGGCAAACTCCTCCCCTCCCCTAGCTGCCTCAAGTCTTCCGTTAGCTGCTGCCTTTGGGAGAATTAGCCAATTTCAATAAAGCCGAAAATCTTCCTTAGTTGGGGTGTCAATTTGCATCATCTGATATCACCAGCCCTTTGCATTTAGATGCTTTCAGTAACTTCACCCCCGCCACTTGCCAATTCCAAGAGCTATCAGCCCTGGTCTGTGACAATTAAAATGTATTGCTGATAGAGAGTAAAACTAAGAAAGTCCCGCTCAGTGATTCCATCCACTGAGCTCGCTTTAGCCAAGAGGAAGAGAACGGGGCGAGGGCACCTGTCCCAAGTGAGCGGGAGGCCAGGCGCCTCCCTCTGACAGGCAGTGCCATTTCACCCGTAAGACCACTGCTGCCTGACGGGCCAAACCAAGAGCTCTCAGTTCTGATCGTGCAGGTGAAGGTCGTGCGCACCGGGCATCGGAATCGGGGTGGACTTGCTGTTCTTTCTCTTCTCTGGAATCTACTTTCAGAACCAGTGCCCTTCCCGAGGAGGCGGCTCTGCTCTTGTGCAGAAGGTGGGGCAAGGATTTCTTTTCCAACACTTTCTCCAGGGTGGGATTCTTTTAAAAGAACTCAGCGAGCAAGCTTCAAGCTATTGATTGATAAAGCCCCATGTTACTGCCGCAGCAGCTGAAGTGATCGGCCTCGGGGCGGCCACACCTGCTTATTTGTATCCCCGAGAAGACCGATTTGTTTTCTTTTTCTAAAGGTTTCGGTTAAAATGCAAACAAAACCAAACCGTTAACTCTGGGAGCCGCAGCCTACTGGCTGGGAGCCGCTGCTGCGGGTCCTTTTGCAGGGACTCAGACAAAACTGGGCACGGGGAAGAGCTGCCTTTTTCCTGCGGGACTGGCTGTGCAAGGGCTTCTCAGAATAAGTCACCTCAATGTTGTCCTCAGTGACCGCTGAGCACTGCCACGGGGCCTGGCCCTGTGCAGGTGAAGCAGAAAGACAGATGACAGCAGACACAGCACTGTCTGCGTCTTTTAGGTCAAACAACAACCGGGACAGCAGGGCTAGGAATAGTTTGGAAATGAGCAAGGTAATGAACACCCAACGGCACCTTCCAGCCTGGCCCGAGTTTTATAATAAAAATGTCAAGTCTGACTGGGATCAGGGAACAGGGCCAGAGGGCCAGCGACGCAGGGTGGCGGTTGCGGGCTGGCCACTCTGGCCATCTGCCTCCCCCATCACAGTCCCTCCGTGTGTAGGACTCGGGTGATTCATCTGGGACGCGCGGAGACCGTGCGGGGGTCACCTCTCTGAGAACACAACTAGTTATCTCCCCATGCACACACACACTCTGAGAGGAGATGAGGCAGAGAAGACAGCTGGCTAAAAATACTCCCCAAATTAAAAGAAAAATCAACTCTCTCAGAAAAGGCTAGGGGAGGGGAAAGGGGGGAAAAAAGTATTTTTATTTTATTTTATTAACATTTTGTTGGAACAGTAGAGTACAATAAGGACTCTCAGAGCCTCTAAAAGTCGTTGGATGACCTGTAGACCCCTATTTCCCAGTGCCTTGTATAAAATTGAATTTTTTAAACATAAATTACACGTAATGACGACACTGTAAAAACTAACAGTAATGGAAAGCTGTGCTGTATTTCATTAGCCTGTATTATTCCGTGCCACCTGATCCAGCCGGGCCTTGTTTATGAGTTAGTGTGTTAGCAGATGCCGATGGAAGCATTTGCTTCGACCTTGCTCTTCTCATTGGGGCATGAAATTACGACGGCAGCACCTTGATATTACAGCCATAAATACAGTAAACTGCAAATTTAAGCCAACGGCTCCTATTGTCTCTGAACATAAAGCTGATCGGTATTTATTTAAAAGGAGAACAAAAAAAATATTATATATCACCTTGTTTATGGGGCTTCCCCCACCCACTTTCTTATCCCCTCCCCCAGCCCCCCAACCTGTCTAATTCACTTGGTTAAAATATTAAGCAAATAAGCCAAGTGCTTTCTCCTCTACTGATTAACTATTCCCACGCAGTGCAAACAGTTTTTGAGAAAACTAGTTGCAAACATCATCAGCCCCGAATGAAACAGTTTTTATAAAAATTGATCTGATGGTAGGGCTGGTTCCCACCATCCTGATACTGATACGGAAATTCGGGAACAAGACATGAGACTTCCCTGTCTCCTTAAATGAGGAAAGTTCAGACAACAGGAGAAAAGTTGCTGATGATGTCCTGAAATTGAACGTCCTCTCAGTACCCTTCTAAAAATCGTTAGGTAGAAATGCTATTTCAAAAAGCAGCAAAACACTGCCTCCTGCCACCTAAGGGAAGAAAGAAAGATATCTCATCGAGAATATAATTCTCATCTCAACACAGGGAGCCGGGGACCTCTCATTAAAACTTGCACCCACCCCCTCCTTATCCCAGTGAACCATAAAGACAATATATCCTTTAAATACATTAAATGTGCAAGAAAAATAAACACAAAGACAAAAGGACACTGGATATCACCCAGCCACGTCTCCGAGTATAAATCACTGAGTAAAAAGCCAGTGCAAAACGTATTGCACGGTTAGCTTCAAGACTGAGGAACCGGGCAGCCCGGCTCCACTGGAAGTCTGAAGAGAGACGGCAGTGGGAGAGGATCTCTCCGTCTCAGAGAGGCAGACGAGAGGTGTAAAAACTCAGCCAAGTCCAAGTTTGGAGGTTTCAGACGGTTAGTGGTGAGAACGCCAGCACACAGCAGTGGCGAGCTCTGCTGTCGCTACCAATAGAGCACGCAGAAGGACCGTCTGGGCGGTGAATGAAATGCAAGTTGGGGGGAGCAGTTCCCTCCCAAATCGGGCAGGCTGGGGCCACGGGATCCAGAGCTCTGTAGTATCAAAGACGGAGATGACCGGGTTTTGTACGTTTGCTTCGGATACGGTGTTCCACAAGCCAGACATACTGTACTCCCTTGGAGCCCTAAATTACTTCAGCCACACCAGTCACTGAGCTTAGCTCCTTCCGCATAAGGAGGAAACTTCCCTATAAAATTTATTGGGCTTCTCTGGGGAGTAGTATAACTGGTGAACAAGACAGAAGTGAGCTGCCCCTCTGTGTAACACAAATTGAGATCTCTCATATGAAAGACTGGGAGGGTTTCCAATCAGCATCCGTGACGTCTATTTTTAGATCTATAGTCTAAAGGGTGTTTTTTTTTTTCTCCCCTTTTAATCCCTCTCCGCTAAATTAAAAACAAAAACAAAGAGGAGTTGATTTTGT
This sequence comes from Panthera uncia, assembly GCF_023721935.1. Classification (NCBI taxonomy): domain Eukaryota; kingdom Metazoa; phylum Chordata; class Mammalia; order Carnivora; family Felidae; genus Panthera; species Panthera uncia. Next base: position 97,152,266 of record NW_026057585.1, read on the forward strand.
TATTTGATCATCAATTCCGAAGGATTAACAGCATTGCAAATATTGTTGCCGGCTGTCATGGACCGCAGTGTCTGAGCCAGTAGGTCCTTGGCAACAGGCTGAGAAGTCGGCCCTCCCACAGTGCACCGAACAAGTCCTGGGGAACGAGCAGTATCTTTAAGGACCAAAGGGTGTGATAATCAGGAATCACAGCTACCTGAATGCCAAGGGCCAGGTAAGCCAAAGGTATGTTTGTGCATATGCAGAAAAGCCAAATTAATAAACGTTTTCAACAATACTTGCTGGAATCCTGCTCCTGTTTTAGAAGAAGCAGTGAAGTGTGTTTAAAAAAAAAAAAAAAAATTCACCTTTGACAGCCAAACCAAGAAATTCAGATCTGAGAGAAAAGTTAGAGCTCATCTGGTCTATCTCCTATTCTTATTCTTTCCCTTTCCTTCTGTTTTAAAAATCAAGAGAAAAGGACTTGGAGAGGGACAGTGACTTACTTACCCACAGCCCATGGTGAGCCCCAGAGGCAGAACCAGATTCTCAGCGCCATGTTTGGGGGTGGGGGGTGGGGGGTGGGGGGGGCAGGGTCAAGCAGGGAACGAGCCTGCTCCTCTCTACTATCGGACACAGCTAGCACATTTTTACTAAGCAAACTCTTAGAATCAATCAATCGCCTCAAAAAAAGAAGAAAAACAAAAAGAATATATATGGAGCCCAGGGTGAAAACGTGAAGGATATACAGAGCCTCTATGTGCAAACAAAACAAAACACACACACACACACACACACACACACACACACACACACTTCTACTTAGTTGTGTGTACTTGCATAAAATAGAGAGGACACAGGAAATACTGGTTACAAACAGGGAGGGGACTGGTAGCTGGGGACGGAGACTGAAGGCACTTTGTTCACTGTCTATCCTTATGAAATGTATTCCATGTGAATATATTTCTGATTCAAAAGGGATGATTACTTTTTAAGAACAAAGAGAATATTTGGAGGGGGGAAACCCTGAATCCTGAGCAAAATCACTTACAATGGCTATCCTCATTTTCTCGAAGAGAAAAACCAAGACACAAAAAGGTACAGAGATGTGCCCAGAAACTGGGATTAGAATGATATCCACATTTTCTAATTTCTTGTTTAACTCATTGTGGCTATAACCACAGCAGCCAAGTACAAGGTGGCTTTCTTTCTTTCTTTCTTTTTTTTTTTTTTTTTTAAATGTGTGTTTTTAAAAGGCAGGCATCTGTTCTATTTTGACACATCCTGGCCGCCCAAATGTTTCTTTCAGCTCTAAATATTTGCTTCACCAATGGAAATGTTTCCATCACTGCAACAAAACAAACATTTGCTTTGGGATGGCAGGGACAGCCATACGCTGTTTCATATGTTACTGATTTGGGAAACAACTCTACTGTGGGACCCAAATCAAGGGGGAGATTTTTGTTCCTTAAGGAAAACGCTGGCACAAGAGCTCAATATATCGAGACACACTCCTCAGTCACCCAGCTAAACTGTGATGCCAGTTCATTTGGGGTTTTCTTTAACATCCTGAATCTTAAGTATAAGATCAGAAGGCTTATTGTTTGGCATTCAACTTCCTAAAGCTTTCAATTACCATGCAGCTATCAGATGTTTTTTAAGTCCTCATATTACCCTGATATTAATACATTAAAACATGCTATGTCCTAATAGGTCAATACAGTACATAAATTATTTTGTCACCACCTATTTGGGTAGCTCGAACGAATCTGGTATTGGTTGCTATAGTCAACATTACTAGCGTAGAGATAAATATTTAGAACTCAACCAAATCCATAAATATTTGAGTGCTTATTTTGCCAGGCAATGTGAGAGCCAAGACTTCACCTTCCTTACCTGGTTAAATGGCAGCCTCCCTAAGGAAGACCTCCTCCCCACCAATTGCTTATGTTGAAAGGACATTTTGTCTGTCTTCTATCTATAATATAATACATGTAATACTGTCTAATATACGAACATAAGGTCCATAATGTATAGGCATATCTATCTACTGACAGTAAAAATAGCACTTCAACTGCTGAAAATATGGAAAACAAAGCACAGAGAGAATTTAAAAATCATTCACATTTTCACTCTCCACCTAGACATAACGGCCAAAATGTTTTAAACCCAACTGTCAAAGAGTAATTTTTGGAGCTTTGTATATATTTAACTCTTTGAACCCCAATACTGGTCCTGAGCAGGGCCGCCGAGGCGCGTGACTCCAGGGCTCCGCATGACCGTGTCCGTGGACCTCGTGGGCCCGCGTGGTGTGTAACCCATGCGGCCAGAGGTGGCAGGGGAGCCCCCTTTGGCTCCCAATTTACAGGGAAGGAAGCTGAGCTACGGAGACAGTAAAGCAGTCTATCTCAGGTCCCGGTGCCTGCGGGTGGGGACAGGCAGAATTCCAGACAACACGGGGGAAGCATTCCAAATCTCGGTCCATGTTCAAAGGAAATACTGATATCCCGCCCTGACTTCTGGCATATCATTCAGATGTGTTGGTAAAGTTGTTAAGATTGAATTCTTTCAAAATAAAAACGACGTTTTTTGCATTAGAATACCCAAAGCTGGAAGTGCAAACTGAGAAGCTTCTAGAAGACAATACAGCACTCTGTCTCAAGAGTATTTAAAAATGTTCACAACCTCTTGACTCAACAATTTAATTTCTCAGAAATAATAAAATAATGTAGTATGAGACTAACGTACAAAAATGGTTCCTCACCATATTTTTAAGAAGAACAAATATCTGGGGCGCCTGGGTGGCTCAGTCGGTTGAGCGTCCGACTTTGACTCAGGTCATGCATGATCTCATGGCTTTTGGGTTTGAGCCCCACGTCAGGCTCTGTGCTGATAGCTCAGAGCCTGGAACCTGCTTTGGATTCTGTGTTTCCCTCTCTCTCTCTGCCCCTCACTCGTGTTCTGTCCGTCTCTCAAAAATAAGTAAACGTTAAAAAAATAAAAAAAAAAAAAGAAGAGCAAAACATTTGAACAACATAAATGTGTGAAGAGGGCTGAGCAGAGAAATTAGGACACATTTCAGTTACGTGCTGTTATTCGACTGTGTACATTTTCATGAACAATTTCTGATGGCATGGGAAAATGCTTCTGATACATTAAGACATAAAAAGCAGATGTTATATTCATAGCTTGATCTTAATTACATTTAAAAAAAAAGAACAAAAGGAAGCAGGAGAGTTGCATCATTTTTAACTTAATCTGAATTCAACTTATACATGTTCAGAAGAAAAGAGAGAAGGAAAATTACACTAGAAGCCGCAGGGAGGGGCCTACCATTCCATTCAAGGAGTGTTGTGTTTACAAGCAGGCATGACACAGGAGGCTTGAATTTGCTGTCTGCTCATCAGTGCATTCCCACACACCCTGCAGTCTGTGCACCCTGACACGGGAACTTCCCCCCCACCCCCATACATCTTGGCACCCTTCTGCAAAGCCAACCACGTCATCTGGTGTTAAACCAAAGATCTGTTTCAGTGTGAAGAAAAATGTGGCTGTACCAGACTTACTGAGGGGCAACACAACGGTATCCTGCAAAACACCTTTCTAAGGGAAAGGTATTCAATTGTTTTAAAAATTAACACTTGACAGATATATTCCCATAGTTAAATTCTGTATTCCCAAGATACCAAAGGGTATGCAGTGAAAGGCTGTCCCCCTCCCACTCCTGCCACCTGGCCATCCAGTTAGATCTTCCAGAGACAACCACTGCTACTAGGTTCTTAGATGCCTCCTAGACATAGTCTATGAACATATGAAAGTGCTTTTCTATACCCATATAATACACTTTTTATATATTAGTGTATGTGTGTGTGCATATATATGTACATACATATATATATCCATATTGTACAAATAATAGCATGGTATATATGGAATAGTCTTTACTATTCTACAAGTTGCTATTTTTAACTAAGACATCTTAGAGAGTATTCCTTATTAGTATCTGTAGTGCTTCCTCATTCTATTTAGTGGCTACAAGGCATTCTATTTCATGGACGTACCGTAACTTATTTAACTTGTCCCCTATTGAACATAGATTACAAGCCCCCAAACAAGTCCTTGCATGTGCCATTCAAACATGTGCAAGTTGTCCCTGCAAGTAGTTTTGATTTTGATCAACACTGCCTAACTCTCCTTTAGAGGTGGTTTCCACTTACTTCCCACCAGTCTACATGTGTTTCCCACAACTCTGCCTGCATGATGCTATCAAGCTTTTTCTTTGTCATCCTGAAAGGTAGAAGAATGGCCTCATTGTAGTCTTAAGTAAACTTGTGTTGGCATTCAATATACGTACAGAAAAGCAAGCACATTTTAAGCTTACAGCTTGATGTATTTTCACACAGTGAAAAAATCCATGTAGCTACCATCCAGGTTAAAAAAAAAAAAAAAAAAAAAAAAGGTAATACAACAGCCTCCAGGAGCAGCCCTCATGCATCCTTCCCAGTCACCACTTAACTTCTCGCACCACGGATGAAATCTGCTTATTTTTGAACTTTACATAAGTGGAATAATATAGAAAGCATTCTTTCACAATGGGCTTCTTTTGCTCAACATTATGCTTTTGCAAGGTGCCTCTGCTGGTGCTCGTAGCCACGGTTCATTCACTTTGACTGCTGTATAGTACTCTCACGAGGGACAAGAATGAAGCACGATTTATCCGTCTGTTCCAGAGTGGTGCTAATCACATTTTTACACATACGCTTTGGCGGCAAACTGCTGGATTATATGGGGTGTGCATATTTCAGATGAACAGACACCGTCAAGTTTCCAAAGTAGTCAGGCCAATTCACACTCACACCAGGAGTGCAGAATTCTAGTTGTTCTGCATCCAACACCAGATTCAGTTTTTTTCCACTTTAGCCATTCTGGTGGGTGGGAAGTGATTACGTCATTTGGACTTTAATTTGCATTTCCCTGATGACTAGTGAGGCTGAAATTTTTGCATATTTCGTGTCTTTATTGGGTACAGTGTCATATACACATATGTGCAGATACACAGTGTGTGTGTGGTAAGTTTGTTCACTGTGTTGTTAGAAACTTGATTGCTGTCTGTTCTGTAAGTTCCTAAGAAAGACGTTCTGGAACTTTCCATGGTAAGAGCAGATTTGTCGTTCTCCCTTCAGGTCTGCCCATTTTGTTTCCTGTACAGTGAAGCTATGTTATTTGGTTATACATACTTAGAAATGTGACTGATCATTCTGAAATTTCCTTATTTCTCACTCCACTTTTAAGTCTATCTTGCCTGGTATTAGTACTTGGTTTCTTTTGGTTAGTGTTTGCACAGTCCCTTTTTCCATCATTTTACTCTTAATCCTGTGTGCCTTTTTATTAGAGGTATGTTTGATGTAAGCAGCCCTGGATGGGGTTTAGGTTTTGTTTTGTTTTGTTTTTTAATCTAATCTTGACAAACTTTGCTTTTAATGGAGTAGTCTATTTACATTTAACGTGAACACTGAAATTTGGGGGTTTATCTCTTTCATCTCACAATTTGTTTTCCTTTTGATCTGTTTAATGCCCTCTTTTCTCTTCTTGCCAACTTTTTAATCCAGCTTTCCCCTCCACTGGCTTGTAGTCAAGGTGGTTTTTGATAGATTTCTTCACTGTAGTGTTACTAACTTTCCTTTTGTAGTTACTAAATAGCTTGGAGGAGAGACTCTCAAACTTTCACCTCTAATTTCAGCATCCATCAGTGGACTGTGTGTCCGCAACGATGATCACTGTAATGTTTGCCTAATGGGGGGGTCCTCCGTTCTTAAGCGTGAAAGGGGTGCTAGGCCCGAAATGTCTTGAGAACCGATGCGCTAGGTACCACAACACGCTCTTGACTTACTATTGTTTCATATAATTGAGAAATGTTACCATTTTGCCAACAATTCCAACACGTTCATCCACCCTTCTGCCTGTGTTACTGTCGTACATCCCAATCATACATGCGTTTTAAATCCCACAAGAAAGACACTTATTTTATGCAGCCAATATCTATTTCTATTTGTCCCCTCCCTTGCCTACCTGCATTTCTGTGTCCTCTGTGTCTTCAGTTAAGGTTCATTTTCTTTCTGCCTGAAAACTCCATTAGTGTTCCATTCAGCACAGGTGTGCCGGCAATGAATTGCCTCAGTTTTGTTTATCTGGAATGTCTGTATTTTCCTTCGCTTTTAAAAAAGTGTTCCATTGTGAAATGATTTCAGACTTACAGAAGAAGTGCAAGAATGGTACAAAGAATTCTCACATATCTTTCGCCCGGATTCTTCAAATGCTAAATTTGCTTTATTATTCTCTACCAGTCTATCTATATAATTATTTTTTCCCTGAACTGTTTGAGACTGAGTTACAGACAGGTTGCCCCTTCTCCCTAAGTACTTCAGTATTCATTTCCTGATTCTGGGGTGGGGAGTCCACGCTCAGACATAACCACAGTACAATTATCAAAATCAAGAAGTTAACATCGTTCAACTGATCTCTGTAGCTCAGACCGCCCCTCTGAGCTCGATTCACATTAACCCATCTGCCCACCTGGTGTTTCCACCTGTATGCCTAACAGAGCCCTCAAACCTACCGTGTCTAACACCGGGCTCCTAATCTGGCCCCATCAAGATTAATGGTGATTCTATCCTTTTAGTCACAAGGTCAAAACCCCTGGAGTCATCCTTACCTTCTGCTTCTCTTTCAGACTTCAGATCCAACAAGTCAGGATATTCTGATTTGTCACATAATAGCCAGGGATGTGACTGGGGACTTATCACCTAACTGCTCTCCCAGTTCCCATTATTGCTTTCCAACAGTCTCTCTCTTTTTTTTTAAGTTTTATGTATGTCGAGAGAGAGAGAGAGAGAGAGAGCATGAGCAGGGGAGGGGCAGAGAGAAAAGGGGGAGAGAGAGAGGAGGAGGAGAGAGAGTGACAGAGACAGAGAGACAGAGAGAGAGAGAGAATCCCAAGCAGGCTCCACACTGCCAGCGCAGAGCCTGATGCAGGGCTCGAACTCACGAACCACGAGAACATGACCTGAGCCGAAATTAAGAGTAGGACGCTCAGCCGACCGAGCCACCCAGGCACCCCAACAGTCTATTCTTAATGCAGCAGCCAGGGTGATCCTGTAAAAGCTTAAGGGAGATTATGTAAATCCTCTACTTAAACCCTATGATGGTCTCCCATTTTATTAAAAGTAAAACCAAAGTCTTCATGTGGATCAACACTGCTCTATACAACCTCGCCTCCTGTCAAGGCTGTGACCTCTATGGGTTCTCTCTCCCACCACCAGAACTTTCTCTAGCCACCCAGCCGGACACCAGTCTATAGCAACTGCCATCTGGACAATATTCCTCTGGTAGCCGAACATAGATCGCTTTGTAACCTTCCTTTTGTCTTGTATTATTGAACTTTTACTGTCTATCTTACTCACATTGTATCCCCAAGGCCTAACATATGGATCAACTCGTAGCAGGCATTCACCAAATATCTGTTCAAGATATCAAGCTCTATGACCCAGCTTGCCTGCACTCTGGCCTCCTTTCTGTTCCTAGAATTTGCTAGACATGCTCCCTTTTCAGGCTTTGGTACAAATGGTTCCCTTTTCCTGGAACTCTTTGTCTCCAGAAACTTGCATGGCTTGCTTCCTCATTTTTTTCAAGGTTTTGCTTAAATGTCACCTTAGTGGAGCCTTTTCCGGACCATTCCATTTAAAATCGCAACCTTCCAAGAACTCTCTATTGCTCTCACTCCACTTATATTACAGTTATACATTTATTCCCCTAATGGTCTCCTTTCCTCCCCACCATTGGAATGTAAGCTCCACGAAGGCAGAGCCTGGGGGCTATTCTATTCACTGCTATATTCCCAGTTCCTAGAACAGCAGGAAGGTTCTATTGGCACTGGTAGGTGTTCAACAAAACTGTGTAGAAGGAATAAATAAATGGAAATTCAGTATGCAAAACAGGTCAAAGTAATGCTGCTCAGGTTTGGGGAGAGCCAGTTGGGGCATGGAGCAAACCCAGAGTCCCACCTTTTGATTTCTCTTTGTCCCTGAAACATCTCTTTAGAGCCTCCAAGGAGCCCCACAGGTGAATGTAAAACTTCACTGTATATTCACCTTGCGCTAAGGCAAACTGGTTTGCTCCCCAGCCCCTGACAGGACCGGTGCTCTTCAGTCTTCTGCCCCAATGGCCCACCCACTGTGGGCTTCTCCCAGTCCTACTCCGATACTGTCTGTTGTTCTGGGTTCTCTCTCCCACCACCAGAGCTTTCTCTAGCCACCCAGCCGGACACCGGTCTATAGCAACTGCCATCTGGACAATATTCCTCTGGTAGCCGAACATAGATCGCTTTGTAACCTTCCTTTTGTCTTGTATTATTGAACTTTTACTGTCTATCTTATTCACACTGTATCCCCAAGGCCTAACATATGGATCAACTCGTAGTGGGCATTCACTGAATGTCTGTTCAGTGTGTGAATAAAAGTGAATACAGCATACTGGTATTTAGTGGACTGCAGATTATTAATAACTGAAGGATACGTCTGTAACACTTGGGGACAATCTCTTTTTTCTCTCTTTAAAATAAAGTTGTTTATCATAACGCTCATTACCACTGCATGTAACATTATTTTCGAAATTCCATCCCATGCAATAAGGCAGGACATAATATTAAGATGTTTAAGAACTGGAAAGAAGGTCACAAAATAATCAATTGTAGATAATATGATTATATATCTAGAAAAATCCATTCAATAAAAAAGTTTAATGAGATGGCTAGATTTATGGGTTTTTTTTAACGTTTATTTATTATTGAGAGACAGAGAGACACAGAGCATGAGCAGGGGAGGGGCTGAGAGATGGAGAGACACAGAATCCGAAGCAGGCTCCAGGTTCTGAGCCGTCAGCACAGAGCCCGGCGCGGGGCTCAAACTCACAAACCACGAGATCATGACCTGAGCCGAAGTCGGACGCTCAACCGACTGAGCCACCCAGGCGCCCCTATAATATGTATTTTTTAAAAATTCAATAGCATTCTTATGCACCAGCAATAAGTAATTTAAAAATAAATTCCTTTCTCAGTAGCCACAAGAAATATAAAATTACAATAAGTAATCTTAAAATATGTTAGACCTGTATAAAGAAAACCTTGCAAAAGCAACACAAATATTGAAGTAAATGGAATGGACTTTTCAAATTAATTTGAAAGATTTGATCTAATAAAAATCCCAATTATTTTAAATTTTCTCAGAAGTTCTAAAAGGTTAGCTTACTAAGCACATAAGAATGCACAAGTAAGAATAATAAGAAATGTTTGGGAGTTCATGCTGTCTCCTCTGCTAGGTATTTTAAGTATACTTTTTTTTAATTTTTTTTTTTTTAAACTGGCTCCTCTAGGGATTTCAGTATGCATTCTTAACTCATCAGAGTCTACTCTAAATTAATGTTCTACCGCTTTACATATTAAGAACTTTAATATGATACATATTATTATATGTACCATATTGTATGTATTAACACATTTTATTAAGAATCAATTTCAGGGGCACCCGAGTGGCTCAGTCAGTAAAGCGTCCGACTTTGGCTCAGGTCATGATCTTGCAGTTCATGAGTCCGAATCCCACATCAGGCTCCGTGCTGACAGCTCAGAGACTGGAGCCTGCTTCATTCAGATTCTGTGTCTCCCTCTCTCTCTGCCCCTCCCCCACTTACACTCTGTTTCTCTCTCTCTCTCAAAAATAAACATTTAAAATTTTTTTAAAAAATCAATTTCATTTACACCACCTTGCACATTTTGTGCTGTTGGTCTAATGCTCATCATACATATACATGTCTGTTATAAACCCAAATATATCTTATTATTGCTTTAGACAACTTTTACAAATTTTAAGAATAAAAGTAAAAATAGCATTTTATATTCGCCCACATATTTCACCTTCCCCATGCTCTTTACCCCTTCTGAGGATACAAATTTCCACCTGGCATTATTTTCTCTTCAGTATGAAGATCTTCCTTTGCTATTTATTACGATGCATGTCTGCTGGCAACGATTTCTCTCAGCTTTTACCTAGAAATATCATTATTTCTCCTTTCACATCTGATGGATATTTTTACTGTGTATAGAATTCTAGGTTGACAGTCTTTTCCTTCAGTGTTTTGAAGATGTTATTCCACTGCCTACTGGGCTACATGGCTTCTGACTATAACTCAGCCATCATTCTGAGCACTGTTCCCTTTTCTTTATCTTTAGTATTCAGCAGCTGTGCTCTGATATAATAGATGGAATTTTCTCTGTATTTATCCTGCTTGAAGTTGGCCATGCTTCCTGGTTGCTCCATATGTGCGTGTTTTAATCAAAATTGGAAGTTTTTCAGCCAATAGTTCTTCAAATATTTTTTCTACCTCATTCTTCTGAGATTTGGGGACTGTAATTACTCATATATTAGGCAACTTGATCAGTGAAGCCCTCATCCTATTTTTTCAACCTTTTTTTTCCTCTTTGTAATTTAGTTTGGCTGATTTCTACTGACCTGTCTTCAAGATCACTGACCCTTTCTTCTCTTGTGTTCAATTGGCTGTTAATTTCAAACAGTGAAATTTCAGTGACAGGTTTTATCCTTTGCAGTTCTAAGATTTCCACTTGGTTCTTTTTTTTACAGCTTCTGTATCTGTATTATAACTTCCACTTCTTCATCCTTTCACCATATTTTTCATATATATTTTTAAACATTTTAATGGCTACAGGTTTTTTTTGTCTGTGAGTCTATTTCTCTGATTTTCATTTCAAGTAAGGGTCACAGGTTCCTGTTTGCTCATCTTCACATGTCTAGAAAGTTTTTATTTTATACTGGACATTTTGGATGATAGGCTATAGAGGCTCTGGATCCTGCGGTCTCCTTCTGAAGAACTCAGTTTGGTCCCAGTAGGCAGTCAAATTATTGGCAGATCACCTTAATTTGGGGCAGGCCATTTTATGTTTTATGTATTTTTTGTGTGTGCTTAAACCTTCATCCTAAGGAAAATGTCACAGTTGTAGACATTTCCTGTTTCCTCCTAAGGGGTGTTGCTTCTGGGGCTTCAAAGGAAAGCCTAAGGTGTTTATATACCAAGACTTTCTAGTCTGATAAGACTCAAACTCTAAATCCTGCCTTTCCTACAGTAGGAGCTGCTGAAATCAGCTGGAACCTGTGACACCTGCCCAGTGCATGGGCAGTTCACAAGCTAGCCCAGAATTTCAGGGGTGTATATATTCAGGCTGGGGCTACGCCCTCCAAAGTTCTTTTCTTCCTGTAAGTTTCATTTCAAGTTCTGGCCACTCTGGCCTCTTTGAAATCTATCCCCTAATTCCTCCAACCAACATGGTGGTTTCTGCCAATTTCTGCTTAACTTGTATCTGCTAGAACCTGATGGCCTGGGAGTCCCTCAAGGGAAAAGTCAAACATAGCCTGTTCTCATCCAAAGTTGTTCCTTCTCTCAAGAATCAAATCCACTCCAATTTCTGGTTGCATTTGGTTGCTTTCTTGTCCCTTTAAACAACATTTTCAAATATTTTATCCAGAATTTGTATTTGTTACTAGTGGGAATGTTATTCCGATACAAGCTACTTGGTTATGACTGAAAGCCAGAACTCTAACTCAGAATGTTTTTGAAAGAGAAAAACAATGGAGTGAATTTTGTTTGTGTGCATGTGAATATTGATGATAAAGATACAGAAATCAGAACACTGTGGCACTTGTGTAAGAGTATATAGGTCAGTAAATACAACAGATATCTCTGAAAGAGACCTTCTTAATACTGAAATTTAATATATAATAAAGGAAGAAAAACAAACAAATGAGGAAAAACTATTTGAAGAACAGTTTTGGGAAAAGTGATGTTTGAAGAGCATCATTTCACCTCACTTCATTAATTTCAGGATTAAAGAGTTAAATATAAACACATAAACCACATATACTAGAATAAAATGAGTGTGAATATTTAACTCATTGCTGGTTCGGTGTTTGTAGATAAACTTTTTTAAATTATGGGTTTTTTAATGTTTATTTTTGAGAGAGAGAGAGAGAGCGAGAGCGAGTGAGAACGAGCACAGGGGGAAGGGCAGAGAGAATGGGAGACAGAAGATCTGAAGCGGGTTCTGCACTAACAGCACAGAGCCCAATGTGGGGCTTGAACTCACAAACCATGAGATCATGGCCTGAGTTGAAGTTGGATGCTTAACCAACTGAGCCACCCAGGTGCCCCTGTGGATAAACTTCTGAACCTCTCTCATTAATTTCTTTCTCAAATAAAAGAAAATAATTTTAAAAAATACCCACTTCACAGGGTTCCTGTGATTAAATAAAGGCACTGTGCCAACTGACACATAATCACCCCTCAATAAATGTTAGCTGTTGCTGTTGTTGTTACTATAGTTATTATTATTTAATACTTATGGGGAAGGCATCTCTTTCATAAAATAATGGAGAAATTATAAGATTGATAAATTTTATTATGTGAAAATAATCACTTTTATATATTAAAAAACAAAAAAGGCAAGGAACAATGGGGAAAATGTTTGCAAACATGACAAAGAATTAATATTCTTAATATATAAAGGGCATTTAAAAATCAATAAGCACTAATATCCCAGCAGAAAATAAAGGACTGAATAAACATTTCTGAGAAGAAATAAACACATTTTAAAAGTTCAACTATGTTATTAATCAAATAAATACAAATAAAAATAATCTGAGAAAGTGGTCTTGTTCCTGTTTTGTTGTTGTTTTAGAGACCAGACACGTTTAGTATGTTAAGATAGTTATTCTCAGACCCTGGTGAAGGGATTGGTAAGATTATTTAGAAAACTACTGCTATGTACCCAGAGTCTTAAAAAAAATCTGGGGCCTGGGTGGCTCTTGGTTTCGGCTCAGGTCATGACCTCATGGTTTCGTGGGTTTGAGCCCCTCATCAGGCTCTGCGCTGACAGTGCAGAGCCTGCTTGGGATTCTCTCCCCCTCTCTCTCTGCTCCTCCCCCACTCACACTATCTCTGTCTCCCTCAAAAATAAATAAATAAAACTTAAAAAAAAATCCTACTCTGTGTTTCAATACTTCCTCATTTCAGGAATCTATTTTGAAGCAGTTTCTGCCATCTCTGGGGTTTTTTTCTAATTCCAAAATATAAAAATTAAGAAAGAAAATAAATCCAGTACTCATCTCAAGAAGCTAAAAGAAGAACACCAGGAAAATCCAAACACAACAGACGAAAGCAATTCTGTAGAAGAATGTTTTAAATTTTCCAAGTGGCCAAATTTCCTTGTAGGTTTCTCACTGTAAATTTTACCTTTATTTTCTTCTGCTCAGAGAAGGGGGTGCTATATGATTTCCATCTCTTGGACTTTGAGATTTTTCTTTGAGGTGAATTCACATAACTTTTTATAAATGCACCATAGGTACTGAAAAATTGAATCCCCCCTGTTTGATGAGTACAAAATCCTCCATATTTACATTTTACGTAAGTTTATTCATTGCTATCCAATTATTTCACATTCTTATTTATTTTGTGGCTGCCGGTATGTTAAATTCTGAAGTGTGTTAATATCTTCAACTACGTCATTTTAAATTCTTCTTGTTATTTCTAATAGCTTTTGCTTTATATAGTTTTATAAAATATTTTCAAGCACATACACTTTCACGACTATTATGCCTTCTGGGTGCAGTGAACTTTGTAATGTTATAAACTGACCATTCTTTTTAATATCTTCTAACCTGGAATTTCTAATCTGGCAGAATGTGAACACTGCCAATCCTTCTGGTCTGCGTTTGTTTGCCGTATCTGGCCTGTCCCTTGTTTTCAACTTTCCTATGTTGTTTCATTTCAGGTATGTCTCCTATAAACAGCATATAACTGACCTTGGTTTTTTCCTCAGGTTGTAGTGATTCTGGGATCTGTTAATAGGGGACTGTTTTAATCCCACGAATATTTATTGTTTTCACTGCCTCTAGTTTATTTATAGCTTTTGTTTTTCCTTTCCTGACCTTTGCTGACCTGATCATCTTTTCTTCCCTCTGAATGTGGCTTAAAAGTTCTAAATCTTATTTTTCCCTAGCCTAATAAGAATGAGCCATTTTTTTTTTAAATTGAGAAATAATATACCAGTTAATCTTATGTGCACAGCTTGAAGAATTTGTACATATGTACATACTGGGTAACGACCACTCAGAATGAGATCCAGAACATTTACCAGTACATTGTAAGGCAGCCCTTCCCACCTACATAGTCCCCTGATCCTTAGTATTAGTCTTACCTGTCCTGAAACATCCTATGAATGTGACGTATTTTTTGTAAAAAAAGGTATGGAGTTCACCAAAACTTCTTTTTTAAGTTTATTTATTTTTAAGAGAGAGAGAGAGAGAGCAAGTGGGGGAGGGACAGAGAGAGAGAGAATCCCAAGCAGGCTCCGTACTTTCAGCATGGAGCCCAATGCGGGGCTTGAACTCATGAACTGTGGGATCATGACCTGAGCTGAAATCAAGAGTGGAGCACTTAACCGACTGAGCCACCCAGGCGCCCCTGTTATGTATTCTTTTACATCTGACTTCTTTGACAAAATACTTGAAGATTCATCCGTGGAGCTGCACAAAGTAGTAATTTATCCTTTTTCCTTTCTGTGTAATATTCTATTACGTGTCTATACCACAAATTACCCATCATTCTGCTGATGGCCATTTCCCCCCAGGTTCTGGCCATTTTAAATAGAAATAGGGGTGCCTGGGTGGCTCAGTCGGTTGAGTGTCCAACTTCAGCTCAGGTCATGATCTCGAGCCCCACGTCTGGCTCGCTGCTGTCAGCATCGGCGCAAAGCCCACTTCAAATCCCCTGTCCCTCCTCTTTCTGCCCCTCCCCCACTTGCTCGTGCATACACATGCTCTGTGTCTCTCAAAAATAAGCATTTAATAGATAGATAGATAGATAAATAAATAGAAATAAAACTGCTACATACATTCATGTGTATGTCTTTTCATGGATATATACACTCATTTCCTTTGGATCTATAGCGAGGAACAGAATTGCTAGATCATAGAACAAGCATACATTTAACTTCAGTAGAAAGTGACAGTTTTTTCAAAGTGACTGTACTCCCACCAGCAATGTATGAGGGTTACAGTTGCTTCACATTCGTGTTGACACTTAGTATTTTCACTTTTCTTAATTTTAGCCATTCTGGTGGGTGTATAATAGTGACTTGCTATGGTTTTGAATTCTATTACCCCAATAAGTAATGATGTCAGGCACCTTTTTATATATGCTCGTCAACCGTTTGGAAATGCTCTTTAATAAAATGCCTGCTCAAATCTTCTGAACACTTTTTAAAGTTAGGTTATTTGATTTTTTTCTTGTTGATATGTAGGAGTCTTTTTTTTTTTTTTTTTTTTTTTTTTTTTTTGAGAGAGAGAATGTGACGAAGAGAGGGGGAGAGAATCTTTTTTTTTGTTTAAACATTTATTTATTTATTTTTTATTTTTAAAAAAAATTTTTTTTTCAACGTTTTTTATTTATTTTTGGGACAGAGAGAGACAGAGCATGAACGGGGGAGGGGCAGAGAGAGAGGGAGACACAGAATCGGAAACAGGCTCCAGGCTCCGAGCCATCAGCCCAGAGCCTGACGCGGGGCTCGAACTCACAGACCGCGAGATCGTGACCTGGCTGAAGTCGGACGCTTAACCGACTGCGCCACCCAGGCGCCCCAAACATTTATTTATTTTTGAGAGACAGAGAGAGCATGAGTGGGAGAGGGGCAGAGAGGGAGCAAGACACAGCATCCAAAGCAGGCTCCAGGCTCTGAGCTGTCAGCACAGAGTTGACGCAGGGCTTGAACTCACGAACTGTGAGATCACGACCTGGGCCAAAGTCGGACGTTTAACAGACAGCCACTGAGGTGCCCCCAGAGAGAGAATCTTAAGCAGGCTCTATGGCCAGCACAGAGCCCGGCTCTGCGGCTCAGTCTCACAACCATGAGATTGACATGAGCCAAAATCAAGAGTTGGTTGCTTAACCAACTCAACCACCTAGGCGCCTCAATTTGTAGGAGTTCTTTACACATATTTTAGATACACGACCTCTGTCAGATACATATATCACGAATACCTTTTTCCTGTATATTCTTTGTCCTTTTGCTGCTCTCTTACTGTTATGATTTCATGAGTAGAAGCTTTAAATTTTGATGTAGGTTTTTTTTTCTTTTTATGGTAGTAGGTATTGTGGCCTGATTAACAAATCTTTGCTTACCCAAAGATTATGAAGACATTCTGCTGTGTTTTCCTAGAAACTTCACAGATTTATCTTTACTATTTATGTATGTTGTGAAGTAAGAGTCAAAGCTGATTTTTTTTTTCCACAGGAGTATCTGATTATTCCAAAACCATGTTTTGGTGCACTGGCGTTCTATGAATTTATTTATTCATCAACATATATTACAGAGAGCCTACAAAATCAGACTTTGTGCTGGAGCTGAAGACAAATCAGTGAACAAGGAAGATATTCTTGTCCTCGTGGAATCTAGTGAGCAGTTTAACAACTTGGGTCTTTCAGCCCTTAATTTCAGAAAATTCTTGATCTAAGGAAACAGCTGAGTAAAATCTCTAACTTGTGTCCAGCATCTAGCCACCTGATTGCACTCAATTAATGAAACTCACATGTTCTGCTTCAATTTTTTTCAAATAACCTACAGACTGATGGTGGTTAAGGGAAGGAGCATGAAGAAAACTCAATCCTTTTGATATTTTTCTGATTGTCAAAGTAACATTCCAAAACTGAGAACAACTGTTTTAACAGAGAAAAGCTGAAAGGAGCCAGACGAGAAAAATCACTTATGTGCCTACCATCCAGAAGCAATTACTGTTAATATGTTGAACATAAAATGAAATCACAACTTGGACAGAGACTTTAGCTATGTATACAGTCAAAATTCTGTAGGGTCAAAATTGCTCTTGAAATCCCTTATAAAGGAAGACTTCCAACTGGAATGGCAGCTTGAACACATAGCTCTGATTGTGATTTTAACTCATTATATACATCACATGATAAAAAGGATTCATGCCCAGGGAACCTTCCAATTAGTTTCTTTTCAGCCTCTTTCTTAAATAATAGACAGCAAAGGATCATCAGACATTTAAAGAAAATCTCAAAAATGAAAATCAGAGCCCTGAAAACAGAATAAAAAAACAACGTAGAGGAAACAAATTATTTAGGCAGCAGGAGAAAATAATAATAATATTCTCAGGGAAAATAAAGAGATGATGTATCTAAGAAACAAGAACAGAATGCCAGAAAAAAGAACACTCAGAGAAAAAGAAAACTCACCATTTATTATAAATTAAATATCTGAGCAAGAAAAAAAATTTTCTAGAGAAATACTGGAAGATAAGATTATTAGAAGATAAATCATTGGGAAGGAACTGACCATAAAGTGGACAGGAAAACCAAAAAAAACAAAAACAAAAAAAAAAAAAACGAGGGGGGGAGGGGAACAGGAAAGAAAAAGTTTTTAAAAATATTTGAGAGTCAACCCAAGACTTCTAACATCCAACAGGAGTTCTTGGAAAACAAAACACAGAACACAAATATGTATTCACTAATGCCACTGGACAAGAAAAGAAGAGACAGAAACACTGTAAAAGAACAGGTAAAAATATTATTTCCCAATAGTACCTGGAAAACTGATATACCAGGAAAACCAATATGAATTAACTAAGAGAAGAAAAAACAATCCTTTTATAAACAATATAAACAGTTACATGTTTACAGCCAAAATCAGTACAGCTGACTCTGAACAAGGGTCTGAACTGCGTGGGTCCACTTACACACAGTTTTTGATCCAGCACTGTAAATGTATTTCTCTTCCTTATGATTGTCTTGATGGCATTTTTTTCTCTACTTTAAGAATACAGTATATAATACATATAACATACAAAATATGTATTAATCAATTATTTATGTCATCAGTAAGGATTCTAATCAACAGTAGGCTATTAGTAAAGTTCTTGGAGAGTCAAAAGTTATACACAGATTTTCAATTGCAGGGACGGTGGGGGGTGGGTGGTACCCCTAACCCCCACATTGTTCAAGGATCAAGGGTCAAAGGTGGAAATCACCTTTAAATTTAAAAACATAAAGGAAGGTATAATGAAGAACAGATACCACTCTCAGCAGCAACAAAAGAAAACATCAGAACACAAATTTAGAAGTAAATGGGCAAGATCTATATAAAGATACTGAGGGACACTAAAGAAAACTTGAATACTTGGAAAGGATTACCTTATTCTTACACAGGAAGTATCAGTATTATAAAGATTTAATCTGTCCTAAATTAATTTATAAATTTAACGTGATTCCAATATTTAAAACATCAACAGTCTTAGAGTGCCTGGCTGGCTCAGTCTGTTAAGCATCTGACTTCAGCTCAGGTCATGATCTCATGGTCTGGTCCATGAGTCCGAGCCCTGTGTTGGGCTCTGTGCTGATAGCTCAGAGCCTGGAGCCTCCTTCGGATTCTGTGTCTCCCTCTCTCTCTGCCCCTCCCCACTCACGCTCTGTCCCCTGTTTCTCAAAAATAAATAAATGTTTAAAAAATTTTGGAAAAGGGGTGCCTGGGTGGCTCAGTTGGTTAAGCATCCGACTTCGGCTCAGGTCATGATCTCACAGTTCGTGAGTTCAAGCCCCGCGTCGGGCTCTGTGCTGATTGGTCAGAGCCTGGAGCCTGCTTCAGATTCTGTGTCTCCCTCTCTCTCTGCCCCTCCCCCACTCGTGCTCTGTCTTTCTTTCAGAAGTGAATAACATTAAAAAAATTTTTTTTTAATTTTTTTGAAAAAAAATCAACAGTCTTTTCTAACCAGGCAAGCTAATTTTGAAAATTATACACAGGAATGCCTGGGTGGCTCAGTTGGTTAAACATCCAACTCTTTATTTCAGCTCAGGTCATGATCTTTCAGTTTGTGGGATCAAGCCCCGCATTGGGCTCTATGCTGATGGTGCAGAATCTGCTTGGGATTCTCTCTATCCCTCTCTCTCTGCCCCTCCCCTGCTCACATGCATGTTTCTCTCTCTCTCTCTCTCTTTCTCAATAAAGATTAAAAGAAAGAAAATTATACAGAATGTAGTAAGAACAGCCAAGAAAATTCTGAATAACTGAAAAGACGATGAGGGAAGATTAACCCTGATAGATAATAAGACATATTCTAAGATAATGTGACACTGGTACACAAAGAGACCAATCAGAGTAGGTCCAAAAGAATCAAATGGAAACTGTAACTGGAAAACACACTCATTGAAATTAAGAACCCAACAGATAGTTTAACAGCAAATTGGACATAGCAGAAGAGAGGATTACTTAACTAGAAGACAAGTCAGTAAAAAGAAAGAAGAGGAAATGCTAAAAGACAAGGGGAACAATGAAAACAACGCTCTAACAAAATTATAATTGGAGTCCAAGAAAAAAACTGAACAAGAACAAAGCAGAAGAACGTAGTCAAAGACAGAATGGTCAATAATTTCATAAAGCTAACAAAAGGCAATCGAGCCACATATTCAAAGGCTCTATAAAACTCCAGCAGGATGACTCTAAAGAAAACCACCTGAGGCAAATCACAGTAAAACAGCTTTCGAAACAAAAAGAGAAAAATCTTAAAAGCAACCAGAGAAGAAAAAGACGTCTTACCTTCAAAGCAGCAATAAGAAGACGTAAGTGGAAGCCAGAAAAGAATGAACATCTTCCGAGTGCTGAAAGCAAATAACTGCCAATCTAGAATTCGGGACCAGCAAGAACGTATTTCAAAAGAAAGGATTAGAAAATCATCATTCAGCAATCCTCATAACTGATCAGAGCAACTGATAGGAGGATTCAACAATCCCCACAATAACCAATTAAGAATTGTTCATGGATGGTAAAAAGAGTGGATGAAAGTTAATGAAAACTAGGATATTTATATAATCTCAAAGCATCTCCTCAAAAGATACTAATTACAAAGGAGAAAAAAATATTAACTTTACAGCGGAGAAACCTGGGAGGTACCGCCTCAACCAAGAGACCAAAGTGAAACCACCAACAGTGGAGCAAACCAATGTCATATGCCTCCTCTGATGACGCACTGAGAGCGACACGGTATCTCTTCCATGCGACTCTTACTCAAAGTGCAGGAACGAAATCCAGTTATAAGGAAACATCAGAAAATCCAAACTGAGGTACAGGGTGCAAAACTGTCCTATATCCTACAAAAATGTCAAGGTCACAAAAGGCAAAGCCTGAGGAACCCTGTTCCAAGTCAGAGGAGGCTAGCGAGGTACAGCAATCGTAAGCAAGTCATGATCATGGATTAGATGGTGGACCAGGAAAAAAACTTCTTTTTTGCTCCAAAGGACATTAGGACAACTGACTATATTTGAATGAGGTGCACTGATCACATAATAGTATTTTATCAAATTATTTTCCTGATTTTGGGGTGTGTGTGTGTGTGTGTGTGTGTGTGTGTGTGTGTGAAGGGAAAGAGAGGTTGAGAGAGGGAGAAAGAGAGGGAGGGAGGGCAAGAGGAAGTGGGGAAAAGAGTGTACATGGTGAAGTAAATGTCAACATTTGAGGAATCTGGGTGAAAGGTAGACGGGAATTCTTTGTACTACTACTGCAATTTATTTAAAAGTATTAGTAAATATTAAAAGAATCATTCCAAAATTTTAAAAAGCCTTTTAAAAAATGAAGAGAAATGGAGTCATTTTTGGAGAGACGAAATCAGAGGACTCATCACCAGACCTACACTAAATGAAAACCTCAAGGAATTCTTCAGACAGAAGGAAAATGGTCCTAGACAGAAGTGCAGAACTGCAGGAAAGAATGAGGAGCCAAAGAAAGAACAAACGTAAATATTTACTGTATAAACAATAATGTCTTGTATGGTTTGAAATCTGCGTAGTACTAAACTGCAAAAAATCCCACGATATTACAAAAGGCAGGAAGAGGGTAAACGGAAGTGAAGTGTTCTAAGGAGCTAGCACATTGGGAAGCAGCAAAGACCCTCACTGATGTAAGACTATGGTAAGTTAAGGATGCAGACTGCAAATTCACGGGCGGTGGTTCTCAAACATTTTGGTCTCTAGACCTCTTCACACTCTTAGAAACTGTTGAGGATCTCAAACAACTTTAGTAAAGATCACGTGTATTGACACTTTTCATATTAGAAATCAAAATTAAAGTCCCTAAATATATAAAACAAATATTAACAGATGCAAAGGGAGAAATCGACAGTAACACAGTAATAGTATGGGGTTAACACCCCACTTATGTCAGTGGCTAGATCATCCAGACAGAAAATTAATAAGGAAATCCTTATTAATTTTAAACTATACATTAGACCATGGAGGGTGCCTGTGTGGCTCAGTCAGTTAAGCGTCCACCATCGGCTCAGATCATGATCTCGCAGTTCCTGAGTTTGAGCCCGCGTCAGGCTCTGTGATGACAGCTCAGAGCCTGGAGCTTGCCTCAGATTCTGTGTCTCCCCCTCTCTGTCTGCCCCTCCCCAGCTCATACTCTGTCTCTCTCTGAAAAATAAATAAACATTAAAAAAAAAAAATACATGCCCCTGGGTGATTCAGTTGGTTAAGCGACTGACTTTGGCTCAGGTCACGCTCTCATGGTTCATGAGTTCAAGCCCCATGTCAGGCTCTGCACTAACAGCTCAGAGCCTAGAGCCTGGAGCGTGGAGCCTGGAGCCTGCTTCGGGTCCTCTACCTCCCTCTCTCTGCCCCTCCCCTGCTTGCACGTTCTCTCTCTCAAAAATAAATAAATAAACATTAAAAAAATACATTGGACCAGATGGGACTTAAGAGAGATACATATAGAACATTCTGTCCAAAACTGCAGAACACACATTCTTCTCAAGTGCACATGCAACACTCTCCAGGACAGATCACATGTTAGGCCACAGAATAAGGCTCAATAAATTTAAGAAGACTGAAATCATGGCAAGCATCTTTTCTGGCCACAATGCTATGAAACTAGAAATCAATTACAAGAAGAAAACTGGAAAAAAAAATACAAACATGTACAGACTAAACCAGATGCTATTAAACAACGAATGGGTCAATGAAGACATCAAAGAAGAAATGATAAATTACCTTGAGACAAAATGATAATGAAATCACGATGTTCCAAAATCTCTGGGATGCAGCAAAAGCAGTTCTAATAGGGGAGTTTATAGCAATACAGGTCTACCTTAAGAAACAAGACAAGTCTCAAATAAATAATCTAACCTTAGGCCTAGAGGAACTTCAAAACAGAATAAATGAAACCCAAAGTTAGTCAATGGAAGAAAAAAATAAAGAGCAGAGCAGAAATGAATGCAACAGGAACTTAAGAAAAGAAAAAGATTAATGAAACTAAGAGCTGGTTCTTTGAAAAGATCAAAGTAGGGGCGCCTGTGTGGCTCAGTCGGTTGAGCCTCTGATTTCAGCTCAGGTTATGATCTCGTGGTTTATGGGTTTGAACCCTGCTTCGGGCTCTGTGCTGACAGCTCAGAGCCTGGAGCCTGCTTCAGATTCTGTGTCTCCCTCTCTCTCTGCCCCTCCTCCCTCACGCTCTGTCTCTCTCTCCTTCAAAAATAAACATCAAATAAAATTTAGGGAAAAAAAAAAGATCAAAGTGATAAACCTTTAGCAAGACTTACCAAGAAAAAAAGAGAGAGAGCCCAAATAAATAAAATCAGAAATGAAAGAGAAGTTACCGCTACCACAGAAATAAGAAAGATAAAGAAGACTACTACAAATAATTACACATCAACAAACTGGACAACCTAGAAGAAATATTTCCTAGAAATATACAATCTTCCAAGACTGAATTAGGAAGAAATAGAAATTAAAACAGCTGATTACTAGCAATAAAAGTGAATCAATAATCAAAAAACTCCCAACAAACAAAAGTCCATGACCAGATGCCTTCACAGGTAAATTCTACTGAACATTTTAAGAGTTAATACTTAATCATTCTCAAACTGGTCCAAAAAACTTAAGCGGAAGAGATTCTTCCATGTTCATCTATGAGACCACCATTACCCTGATACCTAAGCCAAACAAAGACACTACAAAAACAAAACAAAAACAAACAAAAACAAAAAACCCCACACAAGCCAATATCCCTGAAGAACACAGCTATAAAAATCTGCAAAACTGAATTCAACAATATGTTAAAAGGACCATACACCATGATCATGTGGAGTTTAATCCAGGGATGCAGGGATGGTTCAATATCCACAAATCAATCAACATAACACACCACATTAAGAAAACGATAAAAATCAGATCGCCAACTCAAGAAATGCAAAAAACAAAAAAACAAAAAAAAAAAAACAAAAAAAAAAAAACGACAAATTCAACATACATTTATGATAAAAACTCTCAACCAAGTAGGTATAGAAGAAATGTATCGCAACATAATAAAAGCCATACATTACAAACACCCACAACTAATGTCATACCAAATAATGAAAAGTTACAAGTTTTTTCTCTAAGATCAAGAACAAGACCAGGATGGCCACTCTTGCCGCTTTTATTCAATACAGAATTAGAAGTCCTAGCCATAGCAATTAGGCGAGGAAAAGAAATAGGCAATATCCAAATTGGTAAGAAAGAACTGTCACTATTTGCAGATGACATGCTACTATATATAGAACACCCTAAAGCCTCTGCCCAGAAACTATCAGAATAAATTAAACCAAGAAGATGAAAGACCTATATTCTGAAAACTATGTCACTGATGAAAGAAACTGAAGACAAGCAAATAAATAGAAAGATATATCATGTTCATGGAATGGAAGAATATCGGTTAAAATGTCCATACTGTCCAAGGCAACCTACAGATTCAGTGCAATCCCTATCAAAATATCAATGGTATTTTTTATAAAACTAGAACAAATAATCCTAAGATTTGTATGGAACCACAAAAGATCTCTGAATAGCTAAAGTGATCCTGAGAAAGAACAAAGCTGGAGGATATATCATGCTCCCAGATTTCAAACCATACTACAAAGTTACGGTAATCAAAACAGTATGGTACTGGCACAAAAACAGACACATAGATCAATGGAACAGAAATAAGAGCCCAGACATAAACCCACCACATATGGCCAATTACTCTATGACAAAGGAGGTGAGAATACACAATCAAGAAAAGATAGTCTCTTCAATAAATGGTAATGAGAAAACTGTACAGCTACATGCAAAAAGATGAAACTGGACCACTTTCTTACACAATATACAAAAAAAAAAAAAAAAATTCAAAATAGATTATAAAGACTTAAATCAAGACCTGAAACCTTAAAGCTCCCAGAAGAAAACAGGCAGTTTGACATCAGTCTTAGTGATATTTTTCTGGATCTGTCTCCACAGAGAAGGACAACAAAAACAAAAATAAACAAATGGCACTTATATCAAACTAGAAAGATTTTACATAGTGAGGGAAACCAAGGAAATGAAAATATAACCTACTGAATGGCAGAATATATTTACCAATATATACCAATGATACATCTAAAAAGAGGTTAACATCTAAAACATATAAAGAACTGGGGCACCTGGGTGGCTCAGTCAGTTAAGCGTCTGACTTTGGCTCAGGCCATGATCTCTCGCAGTTAATGAGTTCAAGCTCCGCATCAGGCTCTGGACTGAGAGCTCAGAGCCTGGAGCCCTCTCTCTCTGCCCTCCTCCTGGTTGTACTCTGTCTCTGTCTCTCTCTTTCTGTCTCTCTCTCAAAAACAAATAAACATTAAAAAAATTTTTTTAATCATCTGAGGTTTTAAAAAAAATAAATAAGTAAAACATATAAAGAACTCATACAACTCAACACCAAAAAAAACCCCAAATAATCCAATGAAAAAGTGGGCAAAGGACCTAAACAGACATCTTTCCAAATAAGACATATAGTTGGCCCACAGGCACATGAAAAGATGCTCCATATCACTCATCATCAGGGAAACGCAAGTCAAAACCACAATGAAGTATCATCTCACAGCTGTCAGAAGGGCTCTTATCAAAAAGACAAGAAATAACAAGTGTTGGTAAAGATATAGAGAAAATGGAACCCTCCTGCACTGTCATTGGGAATGTAAATCGGTACAACCACTATGGAGAATAGTATGGAGGCTCCTCAAAAAATTAAAAATAAAACTATCATACAACCCAACAATTCCACTTCTAGATGTTTATCCAAATAAAATGAAAATACTAATTCAAAAAGACATAAACACTCCTATGTTCATCACAGTATTATTTATAATAGCCAAGATCTGAAGCAAGCTAAATGTCTACTAATAGATGAATGGATAAAGAAGATCCATTTGGATCTTCATGGATAAATGAAATCTTGCCATTTACAACAACATGGATCGAGCTAAAGGGCGTTATGGTAAGTGAAAGTTAAGTCAAAGACAAATACCATATGATTTCACTTATATGTGGAATCTAACAAATAAAGCAGAAGCAGACTCATAGAGAAGAGAACTGTTGGTTGCCAGAGGAGAGGTGTATGGAAAGGTGAACAAAACATGTGAAGGGGATTATGATGTCCAATCCTCTAGGGGCACCTGGGTGAGTCAGTTAAGCATCCGACTCTTGATTTCAGCACAGGTCATGAACTCATGGTTGGTGAGTTGGAGCCCCGCGTCAGGCTCTGTGCTGAGGGTGCAGAGCCTTCTTGGGATTCTCTCTCTCCCTCTCCCTCCTTCTGCCCCTTCAGTGCTCTCTCTCTCTCTCTCTCTCAAAATAAATAAACTTAAAAAAAAAAAATAAGATGTACAGGGGCGCCTGGGTGGCTCAGTCAGTTGGGCGTCCAACTTCAGCTCAGGTCATGATCTCACAGTCTGAGTTTGAGTCCCGTGTCGGGCTCTGTGCTGACAGCTCAGAGCCTGGAGCCTGCTTCAGATTCTGCGTCTCCCTCTCTCTCTCTGCCCCTCCCCTGCTCATGCTCTGTCTGTCTCGGTCTCAAAAATAAATAAAAACATTAAAAAAAATTTTTCTTAATAAGATATACAACCTTCTAGTTATAAGACACAGGAATATAATGTACAGCATAGGGAAAATGGTCAATAATACTGTCACAACTTTGTATGGTGACAAACGGTAACTGGATTTATGGTGACCATTTCATAATGTACACAAATATCAAGTCACTGTGTCATACACCTGAAACTAATACAATATTGTATGTTGTATGTCAATTTTTCTTCAATTAAAAAATCAAAACTGAGAATTTTAAAATAATGATTGATTTAAAATAATAGTAATAAACTTATTACAAGTTAATACGAATAATATTTTAATTAAAAATATAACTAGTTTCGGAGCACCTGGGTGGCTCAGTCGGTTAAGTGTCCGACTTTGGCTCAGGTCATGATCTCATGCTCATGAGTTCGAGCCCCACATCGGGCTCTGTGCTGACAGCTCAGATCCTGGAGCCCACTTCAGATTCCTGTCTCCCTCTCCCTCTGCCCCTCCCCTGCTCATGCTCTTTCTCCTTCAAAGTAAATAAACATTTTTTTTTTAATTTAATAAAAAAAAATTAAAAATACAAAAATATGTAACTAGTTTCCAAAACAAAAAATAATTAGTGAGAAAAGCAGCACAATTTAACCAAGATTTCACTGAACACAATTTAAGTTTTTCTGCAAATCTCTTTTATGGCTGGCTCAATAGAAGACAACTGGATTGTCCTATCTGCTTCTGCATTCCATCTGGTGTGATATGTTGGTTTGGCTAGGGCAAATTAAGAAAATATAGCCTAGCACAAATATATAATGCAAAAAAGAGAGGAGTCTTTTAACAGCTTTAATTGTGGATATTCTGCTGTGATACTACACCAAAACTCAACAAGTGACAGTTTCTTAAGGATTAGTTGCAATGTGGTATCTGAAATCATATCAATAAACTTTCATATCCTCTTCCATTAAAATCCATGGGTCTATCTTGCACTTTGAATGGACATTTTACTCGTGTACTTTTACAAAATCAGGCATTGATCATTTAGGAAATACCGGTTCACTAAGATATACAGAGCTTCCAAATGCTGACATACTTTTTATACACTATCAAAGAAGCACACTCACTAACATCACCACGATCGCCTCAGAATTCTTTAACTACGAGAAAACCGCCTAGCTCATGGCAGTGGATACATGTTTTTCCAAAATTTTAATTTCATTTGAAAGTTCAAATTTTATTGTTGACAACAAATACTATTGGTATGTTTTCCATGAAACAACAAGTTTGCTTTGTTTCTGAGAAAATGTCTTCCAAACACTAAAGTCTAACTTTAGTCACAGTTTCTCTGTCATTCCCTCAAGTAAAAATGACATCCAAGAAAAAAAGCAGCTAGTTCAGCTCCTAACTCCAATGATCACACAAGAACTTCTCCAGCAACTGTTCTGCTTCAGAACGCAGCAGAAGTACTTTACGTCTATTTCCTATTTCGTCACACAGACTATTACAAAGATGCACACTCAGGGGGTGCCTGGATGGCTCAGTTGGTTAAGCACCTGACTTTGGCTCAGGTCATGATCTCACAGTTCATGAGTTCAAGCCCCACGTCGGGCTCTGTGCTGACAACTGGGAGCCTAGAGCCTGCTTCAGATTCTGTGTCTCCCTCTCTCTCTGACCCTCCCCCGTTCATACTCTGTCTCTCGCTCATAAATAAACAGTAAAAAACATACATAGTTTTAAAAATAATAAAAACAAGGACACACACTCAAGTGGCAAAATTGAGTAAGATTAATCATTTTTACTCTTTCATCAAGGACAATCTTCAATGAAACAGCCTTTTTTTAAAAAAAACAAGTGCACAGCAGTAAAAAGTACAGTGAGAGGCCAGCAGGTTTACCTGCCATTGCTTCCACACTGTTGCTGCAGGTGCCAACACAGTGGAAGAGGGAAAAAACATCTTACTACCAGCTATGAAAATCATTTTGATCTGAGTTCTGGAAAGAATTTTGGGAAGCCCTCAGAGCTCTACAGACCTAAAACTTTAAGAACTGCTAAACGAATCTAAGAACAAAAAACCTGCAAAGATAGCTCAAACTTTCTTAAACTCTTCGATAACAGAAATGTTGATGATGATACTAGTCTGTAACTTAGAAACCATTTTTATGTTATGAGATACAATAAATGATAATCCTGTCAAACTTCCTAAGAATCTAGTTTTTCACTGGAAGAAAAAAGAGAAATAAATGCAAAATAAGAGATGTCAGGAAAATCCTGTTCATGTTCAGTTTGAATTGTGTGTATATGTATATGTATCATGTGAATAAATATAAATAAAAACCCATGTGTGTGTGTGTGCACGTGTGTGTGTGTGCACGTGTGTGTGTGTGTGTGTGTGTGTGTGTGTGTAAACAGTGTTCAGATCCTATATTCTAAGTAACATTCCTACTAAAAGAAACTTTAGGGGAGACCTGGCTGGCTCAGTCGGTAGAGCATGCTCTTGATCTCAGGGTCGTGAGTTCAAGCCCCACATTGGATGTGGAGGTTACTCAAAAAAAAAAAAAAAAATCTTTAAAGAAAAAGAAACTTCAGGGAAATGTCTTGGGGCACAGACAGTAAAAAGTGCACCTGAGACATTGATGCCAAAAAGGGACCCAGGAGCTAACCATCCACTGACCTAACTTGGAACACATACATGAACATTAAAATGAAATATGGTAATAATGGACTATAATACTCAGAACTAAAGAGTATACAGTGATACTCAATAGAAAGTGAGAGCAAGAGAGAGACTGAAGAGGGAAGGTGAGAAAGTTCTTCCTTACAGAAAAAAACTAGCAATAAATGTATATAAGGTAATAAAATCATATTTTTTTAATGTTTATTTTTAAGAGAGAAAGAGACAGAGTGTGAGCAGGGGAGGGGCAGAGAGAGGGAGACACAGAATCCAAAGCAGGCTCCAGGCTGTCAGGACATAGCCTGATGTGGGACTCAAACTCCAGAACCATGAGATCGTGAGCTGAGCCGAAGTCAGATGCTTAACCAACTGAGCCACCCGGGCGGCCCATAAAATCACTATTTCTTAAATCCCAAAGAAACAGTTGATTCAAGCAAGGATCTCCAATGGATGCTAAAACCACTGAATAAAAGGTTGTTGAGTAATAAGATGGCTTGCTCTCACAGAAGTACTTCTCAGACGACTTATTCATTACAAACGAGAAGATGTACCTTTACAGAACAGAAATCGGTTGGTTACTTCATTAACCAAGCAATCGACTTAACATCACAATAAGGAGGAATCTGACATTTCTCACCTTCTGATGTGATATAATAATAAGGACATGATATTGCTTATCAACTATCCTTGCCAAAAATGTTTAATTTCAATCTTACCAAGGGGAAACAATCAGACAGACAAATCCAGTATGTATGATATTCTATAAAACTGACCTGACTGACCTCCTCAAAACAGTCAATGACAAGTAAAACAAGAAAAGGCAAGAGGACAGTTCTTGACAAAGAGACACAGCATGAGAAATGCCCTGTGTGAGCCCTGATTACGAGACACAGAAGTTTGGGGACTGGGAAAATTTAAGCACAGACTACACGTGAAACAATTTTATGGAATTAGCATTAATTCATTAGATGTGACAATGTGGCGTGGTTATATGACAGAACGCTCTATTTTAGGACATATGTGTTGATGTAACTGGCGTTGAAGTGTCATGGTATCTGCAACTTACTTTTAAAATGGTCAGAAAAAAGAATTGTGTGCATAGAAAGAGAGGGAGAGACAGAGAAAGAGAGAGACAAAGCAAATGTGGCAAAAATTGAGAGACTTGGATAAAAGGTACCTGGGTGTTCAGTGCACCATTTGATTTTTCTGTAGTTCTGAAATTGCTCAAAATAAAAAGATAGCAAGGCAAAAAAAAAAAAAAAAAAAAAAGCCGCTTGGAGAGTATACGCAGACAGGATCTGATCCTACAAGAAATGAAAACTACCCAGTTTCTGTGCAGGGAAGAGACAGCTGAAAGCAGAGTTAGAATCTTATCATCTGGTGCCAATGGCAACCCAAGTGTCCCGCCCTGCAGCCACCCAGCCCCATGCTAATGAAATGATCCTGTGTTCCATCCACTGCCATCCTCCCCTCCCTGAAACAGAGGGAGGGGAGCAGCAGCCCGATGACAGAGAAGCTGCCATCAGCGCACACATCCTTGAGACAGGGGAGATCTCGGCTTCCGTAGAACAAACAGTCACCTTTGACGTCCTACAGTATTCATGTCTTACATAGTCTTTAAGTCGAACACTTGCCCTTTTCTCCCCAGACTTTACACTGTAGGAAGGGCTGTGGAGATGCTGGCAAGTTGCAGCAGCTCCGATTATTAACCAGCCCCTGTGCATCCCTCTCAAGGCGGTGGCTCTGTTCCACACGGGGAGCGACAATTCTGGGGTCTAGTCATTGATCTACTGGCCAAATGACTTTGGAAATCATGTCCAGTGTCTTTCGGCTTTTCTTCCTGAAGAAAATGGAAATAACGTTGACTTTCTCCCCTAATACAAGGTTGTTATGAGCATGTCAAACAATTTAGGCCAAAGAATCCATATCGGCTGACATAGGTGTAAAGCCTAGGGACCATTATTATCTCTTTCATATTCCTACGCCCTTCACTTGTAAATTAACGCTTTGAAGAGAAGCATTTTACCTCCTTGAGCACATGTATTTAATTAGCCCTGTTCTGGGAGGCCCAGCCAAAATAATCACAAAGTCATATAAGACTGGGAAGGGAAAATGTGATTTTCACACAAAATGCTACTGAGAAAACCTAAGAAGACGAGTAAGGACCATTAGGACTATTAAAAAGCATACAGTAAAATAATTTTTAAAACATAAAAATCCATAGCTATCCTAAATATCAGCAAAGATCAATTAGAAAATATAATGAAAATAAAGGCCCTCTAAGTGTAAATGCAAGAACTATGTAAAACTTCATCAGGAAGGAATGGATTTTACTTGAAAGATATGCCACACTCGTGAGTGGGAAAACTGTGTATTGCAAAGATGCCAATTCTCTCCAAAGCAATTTCTACGTTGAATGTAATTATAATCAAAATTCCAAAAGGATTTTATTTTTGATTGGCCATGGGGAAGGCAGGGGTGGGATCAAGGAGGAGAGAAAGAAATGTGATACAGTGATTCTGACATGAGCTTAGAAGTACACAGGGCCAGAAAAGCCAGGAATACTCTTCAAAAGAACAAAAGAAGAGCACAACTTACACTAAACAGATTTTTTTAAATGTAACAAATCTACAACAAAGACACAAGAGCCCATATGGATATCAGAGAACAAGAACAGAACGTCCTTGACACACATCAGTGTATTTCAGAATTTCATAAGATGAGGGCGACGTGTGACGTGAGCGGGAAAAGAAATAAACTGAGAAACGGTGCTGAGAAACGGAATGATCGAGCTGGTCACTAGGAAAAAACAAAGTTATATCCCCTGCTGTTCTACTAACAGCAAATCAAATGCCATACAAGAAAACGAAACTCATAAAAGAGAAGCAGGTGAATATTGCTACGCTGTTGAGGTGTGTGTGTGTCTGGACAGCAGGTTCTGTGAAGACGCGGTGGGGATGACGCACCTGCCCACGTGGACCCACACTCAGGCCCGAGAGCACTGACGCGGGAGCCGGCACCGGCCGTCAAAGCGCGGGCTGGCGAGGCACACGAACACGACAACAAGCCCACTTCCTTGACGCAGAGGTCCGACTCTAAGGTTTTTACCCCAAAAAGGTAATCACAAAAGTAAGAAAATACCTATTTCTCAAGGACATTAAAGAAGGGTTGCTATAATGGTGAAAAACAGAAATAATCTAGATGTCCATCAAGCGGACCGGTTAAAATAAATTACGGTACAGAGACTCTCAGCACAATACCAGGCAGAAATTACACCTGATGACAGAGATCTGTATTTATGAACATGAACTCAGGTCTAAGACATAGCGTCAGGTGGGGAGCAGGGGGAAGGAAGGGTGGGAGAAGCCAGAACCAGGTGGTTTTCTAAACACCTCCCGAGTGGGACCCAACAGTTCCAACAGAAGCCAAAAGGCAGAGAGCTCTAATCTCAGCTCTCAGATCTGTAGCCTCTCTGCCCTCCCCCCCACCGACTCTGACCCAAGTCAGACTCTTCCAGGTGCCTCAGTCTCTCAGCCTATAAAATGGAAATAAACAAAACACCCCTGCCCCATCACCCCCTCCACTGACCCCTGGGAGCTCCGAGGATGAACTAGCTGGTATTTGTGAAGGGCGCTGCTGTACTAAGTTATTATTACAGAAAATTTTCCAGTAGATTCATCGGCTCTTCAGAGTTCCTAAGCAAAACTGAAGAAGTTCTGATGAAATGTCCCAAAGCCAAGCAAGCCTGATACTAATGAAGCGGGAGAAGAAGCATGCGGCAGCCTTGTCCCCCTGCCCCCCACATCAGGCGGCGGGGCGGCGGGGGTTTCATCAGTACTCCAGGATGAGGTCAGCGCACACAGACTGCCTCGGGCCCTCCAAGGGGACCATTATCACACTGTAACCAGCGTCCCTAGGGCTCCTTATTAGTCTAATAGAAACCCTTCATGCTCTCATAGAGACCGACGGGACTGTGAGCCTAAAAGGAACACGCGGTACCAGCACCCCCACCCCAGGTCGCTGAAGAGCTCATCCCCTACTGAGGGGCACAGGGACAGATGCACACGGCGCCCCTTTGCCACGTGTCGGCCTCTCCTGCGGCATTCAGATTGCAGCTGCCAAGCTCTGGGAATGTCTAGGGAGAAAGGGAGTGGCTTCCAGAGGCCCGGGAGCATTAACAGTATCACCAACTCCAGCCAGGGGTGCAGAGAGAAAAGGTCACGCCTCTAATGGGGCAGACTGGACACAACAGCTAATCCCCGCCACTCGCGTCAAGCCCAACACCGCATCATGGCACAGGAGGAACCCGGCCAGCCGCAGTGGACGCCGGCAGAGGACGGCTGTGTGGACAAGGCTGGCCCTCTCCCTTCCACCCGGCCCTCTGTGCCCAGCCTGGTTTGGGAGCGCCGGCCCCGTGAGTCGGAATGCTTTGTCCCGGGCATCTGTGCCCCGCACATTCTTCAAAATCATTCCGCGTGCTTCCTTCCCTAATTCCCATGTCTCTCTTTCTCTGTCTCATCCTGTCTCCTCTCAAATCCACTCCGGTGTGTCCCAGGGGGCCAGGATGAAGCAAGTCCTAGTGTTCTGATGCAACGCCCGGCCACAGGTGAGGCCCGGACTCTTCTGGAAACCTAACGAACAGGCAATGGCAGCTTGTGTTCTTCTTGACAGCACACAGGTGCTGATAAATACCGACCTCCAGGGTATTCTTGGTAAACACGGGCATCATGGGCCCTCGCCCTCACGGGGGCACACACATGCACGCACGCGCATGCGGGCGCACGCGCACAGAAACACACACACACACACACACACACACACAACCTCCCAGCTCCGCTCTGGCACCTCAAAAACAAATTATTTAACTATTCTCTTCCCTGAGGATTAGAGCTATAATTTCAAACCCACAGCTCCTCGGCTTGTCTCGCACACATGCAGAACATTCTGATAGGTTAAATGCTGCCGTTTAATTACTATAATGAGAGGTGCTTTTTTTGGGTTTCCTTAAACATTGATTTTTCCCTCTCGTTTTACACT
Organism: Panthera uncia; assembly: GCF_023721935.1. Lineage (NCBI taxonomy): Eukaryota > Metazoa > Chordata > Mammalia > Carnivora > Felidae > Panthera > Panthera uncia. The sequence goes on from NW_026057585.1 coordinate 97,185,975, forward strand.
GGAAGTCATTTTTAACATGTTTTTCTCCATAATTTCCCCCATCCGCCCCCCTCTCCCCACCATGTACATAGGGAAGGGGGAAGGAGAAAGGCTGCTTAGGCCAATGTCTTAAAAAGTTACCACAGGTGGATGGGTGGCAATACCAAACGCCCAAATCATTGATTGACAATTTTTTAGGGGCGCCTGGGTGTCTCAGTTAAGCGTCCAACTTGGGCTCAGGTCATCATCTCACGGTTCATGGGTTCAAGCCCCTCATTGGGCTCTGTGCTGACAGCTTGGAGCCGGGAGCCTGGAGCCTGCTTCGGATTCTGTGTCTCCCTCTCTCTCAGTCCCTCCCCCACTCACCCCTGTCTGTGTGTGTGTCTCTCTCTCTCTCTCAAAAAATAAACATTAAAAAAATGTTAAAAAACAAAAAAACAAAACAATTTTTAATACAATGTTTAAAAAGCTTAATTAAAAAAAAAAAAAAAAGGCAGAAGGAAGAGGCAAAAGCCACCAAAGTGGACTACAAAGTGACCAGACAGAAATGGTCAGTGAGAGACCAGACGGGATGACAGGGGAAAGCGGGGGCAGAGAGCAATCCTGTGGGTGATTTTAATGAGGGGACCGGAGGGGTAAATTCCAGAGATGTCCAGCTTTTTTTTTTTTTTTTTAACATTTATTTATTTTTGAAAGACAGAGACAGAGCATGAACAGGGGAGGGGCAGAGAGAGAGGGAGACACAATCCGAAGCAGGCTCCAGGCTCTGAGCTGGCAGCACAGAGCCCAACACAGGGCTCGAACTCATAAACCGTGAGATCATGACCTGAGCCGAAGTCAGACGCTCAACCGACTGAGCCATCCAGGTGCCCCACATCAATTTAATTTTTAAGTTAAAGGATAAATATGAGCAAATTTAGTTAAGGAAGAAAACTCAGGTTCACTCTACGTTGTTGTTGTTGTTGTTTTTAACGTTTATTCATTATTGAGAGACAGAGAGACACAGAGCATGAGCAGGGGAGGGGCAGAGAGAGGGGGAGACACAGAATCCGAAGCAGGCTCCAGGCTCCGAGCTGTCAGCACGGAGCCTGATGCGGGGCTCGAACTCACAAACCATGAGATCATGACCTGAGCTGAAGTCAGACGCTTAACCGACTGAGCCACCCCGGTGTCCCCAGAGATGTCCAGCTTTAAAGCAGCCTCAAATCGAACAAGGAGGCTGTTTTCCATGGAAAGGCTGGACAAAAGCCAACTGAGCAAGATGCCTAGAGGGAAGAAACTTACTTTCACGTATACTTTTTTCTCAGAGGTGTGCAACCTGTATGTTTTTTAAAACTGCAGATCATAATCCACCACCAAAACAAAGATATCTGTCCCAGGCACGGGCCAGGCAGAGCTACGGGGCGGGCGGTCTGAAGCTGTGCGTCCGGTCCCTGGGGTGGAGCTGGACCAGCACCAGGGGAGGAGCCCGAGGAAGTGAAAGGCTCTTCCCCCTCCATCCCTCCTCCAGGGGACCAGGGGTCACTGAGCTCTGGGACCTCCCAGGGAGTCTTGGTCATGCTACCAAGCACAACGGGGTCTCTTTCACCTCACTCCTGCTGGAGCTGCTGCCTCAGGCTTCCTGCCTTAGCTCCACACACTTTTTATTCCTCTGACTCATCGATTCATAAGGGGTAAGGTACCAAGAAGGCCATCGGCCACCAGAAAACCAAGGTACACTCAGGGTCAGGTCGCTGTAACCATCAGGCCATACACGGAGGCCACATCAGCAGGGCCTACTGGCCGTCACGAGAACATCAGTGGAAATACATTCACACACAGATGGACAAACTCAGGGAAGAGCGAGTAAGGATGGTGGGGGAGAGAGGAGCTTTCTGGAAGGTGAGTTTTCGAGTGGCAGCCTTTCACTATCATGGTCCGATTCAGTGCAATCCCCCTTTTGGCAGGAGAGGCAGGCTTCACCAGGAGCAGGGACAGGCTTCTCACGCAGAAGCCGTTTCCAGATAAAATACCACTTGCTTCACAAATGCCATCTCCTCTTTCTTCAGAGAGCTTCAAATTTCAGTGAAACCACTTACCAACGTCTCCCCACACAGACGGCAAGCCTGACAGTCACCCCGCGGAAGCGACACGAAGGCCGGGACACCCACCGCGCACAGCTGGTGCCCGACAGTGACACACCGCGGTGCAGCCGAGGGTGTGGGCACTAACCACACCACAGGGGTCTCTGGGACTTCCTTTAGGCCTTCTCTTGCCTCCCGGCCCCTGTCGTCCGACTCCCGGCCTGGAACTCTCTCCACGCTCTCCGTTCTCCTCCATCATCCAGACCAAACTCCTGGACAGTGAGCACAGACGCCTCCCTCCGCTTCACTCCTGGCATCATTCAGCCACCAGCCCCACGGATTCTACCCCCGCACCCTCCCTAATCCATCCTCCCCTGCCCCACAATAAGTGCCCCTGCCCATCCATCATTTCTCACCTGAATTACTGCAGCGAACTCCCAACTACCCACCCTACCCAGAGAGAGCTTTCTGAAACACAAGCAGGGTATATTATTCTCCATAAAATTCTTCACAGCTTCCCCACTCAAACCCTTGAGTTAACACAAATAAGGTCTGACCCCTACCTCTCCAACTTCCCAGCCTGTTTCCTGAATTTCCAGGTCACTCCTGGTCTCAGAGACAACGTTCCCATCCCATCCCATCCCTGCGTGGATTAAAGTCAGCACTGCTCCCCAAACTCTAGAGACCACTAATTCTCTTGGGGACCCCTGTAAGGGTGATCTCCCCTATACTGAGGCCTTTTCTAACCCTCCACTCCAATCTTCCTCCCACTACAAAACTCATCACCCCCTCCTCTGGGCCCCTACACATACAGCTGTTATAGCACCCGTAATGGGTTATCACCCATACGACACCTGTTTGCAGATCATGGAACCTCACTGGACCACTAATATTAAATCTTATCTTCATACTTTTGGTGCTTAGCACAAATGTTGGCCATAAAGGAAACGGACACTTAATAAATCAGCGAATGATTAGACGAATTTTTCCACTGTATCATACTGCCTCTGTGTACAAAACCGGGGACTAGCAATTCATACAAACACACATATAGACACATACATAACAGATACATAAGGGAGGAACTCAGAGCAATGATTCTAAGAAGCAGATAATTTAAAAATGTTTGTTTCACTTAAATATGCATTACAACTTCCTGGTTGTGCTTTTGTTAGACTGACATGAAAACAAGTTTGCATCCCTAACCCATCACTAGTTGGAAAGGGAGCAGAGCTCCAGAGAATTAAAGAACTGGTCTAAGATTAAACCTTTGTGGGTGCCCGGGTGGCTCAGTCAGTTAAGCATCCGACTCTAGGTTTGGGCTCAGGTCGTGATCTCACGGTTCACGGGGTTGGGCCCCGCATCAGGCAGCAGATTCCACCCCCCCCCCCGCCCCTCCCCACTCGCTCTCTCAAAAATAATAAATATTTTTTTAAAAGATTAATCTTTTGCGATGAATATTCATCACAAATAAGCTGAGAACTGACTGTCCTTGTGTACTCTTGGTTCACCATGAAATGCTTTTAAACAAATGCCTACCACTTCCTCAAGACAAACAGAGTAATTATGGTAAGGCCTTGTTAGGGTTCACTTGTATACGCAATATACGTTAACGGCCCCAGAACCACCTTGAAATAATCTCAAAGCCAGATCTGTGCCGCTGGGGCAAGGCTTCCTTTCCTAGTGCACTAGACCCCAGTGTTCTGTGGAGTTAATGACATCCAAGCTGATGGAGGTGAGCTCTGCTCCGTGGGAGTTCAACTCCTGAGAGTGGATCTTAAAGGTGAGGCACAGCAGCTCGGGAGAAAGTCGATTTAATTTGTTTAACATCATAAAAAGGGACATTGCCACATGGACAGCAAGGACATGAATATCATGGGTGTATGGCAGAATTATAAACGCATTTTTGGCGAAATTCAATAAAGCTGATTCCACTGCATAAGGTCAGCAATTTACTATAAAAAATGATATGATTGCAATTTTTAATATAACCCATGTATTTGCTGCAAGATGCTCTAGAAGATTGTGTAATGTAACCATTCGACCTCTCCACTGGAGCAGAGATCACCCTATTTACCCTTTGTTGTCCTGACAAAAGCTCCACACAGAACAACAAAGCCAACAGCATTTACTAACACAGCCATCCTCTCAAGCCCGAACCTTCCCCTCCTCCGGCACAAGAACCAGCTCTCTGGGCAAGAGCCCTCGTGGAACACAGCAAGTACATCTCCACGACTACGTAAAACTAACATTACGTTCGCCTTGTATTCCTGGTCAGAGCGCTGCATGTGAAAAGACGTGCATGAAAGAAATAACCTCTGTGGTCACTCCGGATTTCATTTCTGAGAACAGGACTCTTCGAGAAGAGCGCCCTCGTCTGCAGGAGTGGACGGGTGCACTGACAACACTGAAATTCAACCACTCACTGATGACACAGACCGGTTCCTCAGATTCCTCAGCCCCCTTAGGGGGCTGCCCTAAGTCTCCGTGCTCAAGCGCACTTTTTTTGAGGAACCAATTCGAGCTACCACGAGGACTGAGTGAGTACACGTATGTGAGAGTGCTTTTAAATGTAAAGCAAACTACAGAGGCCAGTGGCGATCATACAGTCTGTATCCAATCACTTCAGGCTCACTTACGAATGACGCAACTGCGTCACCAGCAGTTTCTACTGCCTCACCACCAAGTTCTCCAATGGCATGGGCCATCCGTGTCCCCACTGCGCGCACTCAGCAGGCCGCAGACCAGGAATGCCTGGTGAACAGGGATGAACCTGGTCACTGACGATATGAAAAGTTTACAGACTGAAACTCTGTACGAAACTCCAACAGTACTTCCATTCTCAATGGCCTCTCTTGGCGGAAGTTGGTGAGCTGTCACTCTCCTTTCCACCCCAACTATGGGTTCTTGGGTCACATCAGGCTCCTTGCCTGCGCTGGAGTCTCGGAGCTGGCCGTGGCTCGGCCGACACTCTCATTCTTTGTGCTATGCTTTCAGCGGCCCTCCCGATGCAAACCTCCCACCCTCCCAACATCATCTTCTCACAGCACCTGGCTTAACTGGAACAATTCTGGGCATTTCACATTTCCGGACGACCCGGAATGCTGCATTTTATTCACCCTGATATTCTCAGTTTTAGGGCCAGCGCCGTGCCTTCTAAAAAATACGCTCAACGCTTGTTGGCTGGATGAATGAATGAATGAATGAATGAACGATAAAAACGGTACAAATCTTTCAAAATCAGGTATTCAGGCCTTGCAAACAACGGCACTATTTTCTGTTCTATTTTAGTACTTAGTCTGCTCTTTCCGGGACCGCTTCACGGAGAGGCTTTGACTGAAAAAAATGTAAGTAAATATCAGAAATGGACTCAAAAGAGGTCATCATGAATCTCCATATTTATTCTCTTTCAATTACATTCTGTACAAATTAGCTCCGTTTGTAAGTTAAACCGATTTTTCTAACAGCCTCTTCTTCAAACTCAACCTGTGTTCTTTCGGCCAAGACCCCAAATTTTGCAATTAGAATAATTTAATTGACAATTCTGTTTGTGACTCGCAAAGCAGGAGAGGGTATGGCTTTGTTCTTTAGCTTGAGAGGTTCACCCCCGTCAGTGGTAAAATATTTTTCTTGTTGGCTGAGAGTATAGCTCCAGCTTGAAGCTAAAAACGGGAGTGGACGGGAGTCCTGTTCCTCTGCACTTTTAGGTTTCATTGAAAAGATGACATTTGTGTGGTTGTGATATTTAATTTATCACAGAGGGTCATGATTTCTTCCCCTGAAATGCCATGATAAGGTAAACTTCAACTTTATGAATGAAAGCCTTTGCAATCATTTAACAAACTGGAAATCTACACAAAATTTAAAGACCACCCTATTACTACAACCTACTCAACAATCTAATTACAGAAAGATTGCTCAAAAGGGCTTTAAAACTAAAAAGAATAATTAACAGTAAGAGACTGGAGCATTCACAAGTCTTCTTATGACACGGGTGACATCTGAGAAGACTGGCTCCTACCAGAATGGTTTAGAAACCAAACGCAGGCCTGGGGAAAACTGGAAGGGAAAAAGGAGTCAAGATGTTTGATTTCAATAGGAGGCCTGTGTGGCCCACCATGCCACTGCCTCAGGACCACTAGGAGCGACCTCCACTTACTGTCACAAATGGAAAGAAGATAAAGCTGTCCACTGACCAACCCAGCAAGCCTACAATGGAAAGTAAATGTAAAATAAAAGCACATTAACTCATGCTTCACAAATGCAGATACTCTATCTAACACACACACACACACACACACACACACACACAGAAGACAGGCTCAAAGACAGGCTCAAAAATGTCAATTTAACAATGGATTGGTAAATGAACGAATACTACCCAAAGTTACTTTAGAATCTTTCTCATTAGAGCCCCATCAACATAACATATTGTGAAGTGGAGATTGCCTAATGGCGTACTTTAAGTTTCACAAGTCCCTACTTCTAACGTTTTCCAGACAAATCCACATATCACATAGTCCCTTTGGTGAAAACTCTCTTGCCCACCCTTAGGAGATAAATCTCATTACAACTCCCATCCCGAAGTGAGCCAGAAAGGAGTGACAAGTACTCTTACAACCCTCTCAGAAAGCCAGTGGCGATACAGAACACGTCAATATTTACCTCTTGGACAAACTACAGATACATCACCACTGCTTTTGTTAGCAATTACAGGCCCAGCTCTTCTCAAAAACAACAAAAACAGTTGACTAAAACAGTATCCTTCCCTCGCATATACATACAATTGGCTCTTTGTCGAATGAAACACTTTAGGTTTACAGAGGAGCCACTGCCACCTGCTTCTAGACTGAAAACACAACCTCTCTTCGGACTGTTTTTATTAGTGTGCTGCGGGGCCAAATGAATGCTTCCCTCGTTTTGCGGGCTGTTTATCTAAAAGGTTTGGAAAATGCCGAGTTAAGCCTTCGGTAAGAAAGGGCCCGTTTGGGGGGCAAGTGTGTTTTATGTGTGAATCTTTGTTCTTCTACGGGCTCCTCCGAAGGCACTGGGCGTTCATTCTCACCTCTTCCTGGCGTGCCTTCCTGTATCAGAGAAGCAAGACGCTAAAAGCTACCCTTCCCAGACTCCTTGGCAGCTAGAGTCCTGGACTGGGAGTCAGCTGTGCTGACAGGCGGCGTGAAAAGCTGAGAGGAGGTAAAAGACCCATAGTCCGTAGCCGCTGCTTTTGATTTGCAAACGTGAGCTAACCAACGCGCAAGATACTGGAAATCCGGAGCTTCCCTGTCCCAGTGCCCAATCTCTAGCCCTCGCTTCACGGGGGTCAAGGGGCAGTTTTACAGAGGTAGAAGCCAAGTTCATATCCCAACGTCCTGTCACCGTTCTTAAGGACGTAGAACACACGGCAGCGGTGGGCACAGCAACTTCCTGATCCCTGAGTCATGGCTTCGAGGGTGTGCTCTTGAACTCAAACGTTCCGTTCTGGTGGCAGCCTCCTGATCCCCCACTTTCCTCACTGGAACAGAGGGCGGAGCAGCTCCCCTGGCAAGCCAGTCATTCCTGGAGGCCTGGCCTTGGGTCCACTCCTCCGGCCCTTTCTATCGCGCGCCAGTTCCTAACTGCCTGAATTAAATCCCTCTCTGCTCAAAATTCCTGGAGGCTCCTGTTCCGTGAATTTTTATGATCCCAACAAGTCTGTCTTTTTAACGTAACGTTACAGCAAACTGACCACAGCCCCTTAAGAATGTACCTTCTAAGAGGATATACTCTGCTATATCTTTGTCATCGTCCATGAAGCTCTTATTTCAGCGTCAGGCACTCTGCTGAGCACTTTTCACGTCATTTTCATTTAATTCTTACCCGAGTCTTTTGTAGTAAATGCTACCATCAACCCCGTTTTACAGATAAAGAAACCACGGCACAGTGAGGTTAAGTATTTTATCCGGGGCCACACAGCTAGGAAGTAGTGGAGCTAGCATCTCGACCCAGGCCGTCCATGCACTATCACCTCCCACGCTGAAGTATTCCAAACATGACCTATTATCTAGTCTCTCTTAAGAACGCTTCCAAAGCGGTCGCCTGGGTGGCTCGTCCGTTAAGCATCTGACTTCAGCTCAGGTCATGATCTCACAGTTTGTGAGTTCGAGCTCCACGCCGGGCTCTGGGCTGACAGCTCAGAGCCTGGAGCCTGCTTCGGGTTCTGTGTCTCCCTCCCTCTCTCTTCCCCTCCCCCGCTCGCACTCTGTCTGTCTCTCTCTCTGAAAAATAAATAAATGTTTAAAATTTTTTTTTAAAAAAAGGAATGTTTCCAAAGCCATGTGGTTTTACTACTGGAAAGAAAGTACAAATACGGCACCTTCATCTTCCTATCTTCCGTGCTCCAAACCCAGCACACTCATACACGACTGGGGAGAACACAAAACGGCACAACCACTGTCAATGACACTTCGGAAACGTGTTAACCAGTTAAACATATACCCACCACACTATCCAGACATTTCACCTACCAGTACCGCCCAAGAGAAAGAGAGTCCTATGTCCCTACAAAGACTGATACACAAATATTCATAGCAGCTTTATTTTTTTTTTTTTATTTATTTGTTTTGAGAGAGAGTGTGAGCATACATGAGTTGGGGGAGGAGCAGAGAGAGAGGAGAGAAAGAATCCCAAGCAGGCTCTGGGCTGTCAGCACGGAGCCCAACGCGAGGCTCAATCTCACAAACTGTTTGATCGTGACCTGAGCCAAAATCAAGAGGCAGCTTAATCAACTGAGCCACCCAGGGCGCCCCCACAGCAGGTTTATTTTTAATAGCAAAAAACAAGAAACTCAAATATTCATCAACAAGTGAACAGATGAACAAGTTGTATTCTATCCAAACAATGGAATTACTATTCAGCAACAAAAAGGAATGAACCACTAATACACGTAACAGTGTAGACAAACCTCAAAATCTCAAATGCTCTGTGAAAAAAGCCAGACCAAAAGAAGTACACACATCGTATAATCCCATTCATATGAAATCCTAGAAAAGGCAAACTAATCTTTACAAGAGAAAACAGATCGGTGCTTGTGTGGGAACTGGGGGGCTGGAGGCAGGAGGCTGAAGGTAGGAGGAAACATTTGGGGGTGATCAGTATGTTCACTGTCGTGACTGCAGCGGTGGCTTCACGGGTACATATGTGTGTCAAAATTTTAAAAATTGCACAATTTCGATTATGTATGGTTTACTGTATGTCAGTGATACCTCTACAAAGCGGCTTAACACTCTAACGCCACCCTGTGAGTCACCTGCAGTCCTGCCTCCCTCACCCCACACAGCCAATCCACTCCTGAGCATGGCTTACTCTTCTCCCTACAATTCGGTGGCTCGGTCCTTCCTTTCCAGAAAGGATGTGGTAGAGTTCAAAGACCTCTAGTCAGAAGACTGGGTCCTACTTCGACTTCTGCCAGATTCTTGCACTGCTTCATCTAAGCCTCAGTTCCCTCATCTGTAAAATGGAGGATTCATTAAATCACGTATTCATTCATTCATTCATTCATTCATTCAACAAATATTAACTCGCCTACTACAAAGATTATACTGGAGAAGAACCTAATGTGAGCTTTGTAAACCATGAAATTGTCTATATAAATATGCCGGCATTTTCATTTCCATCTCGACGGCCACCTTCCTAGTCCAGATCCTCCACATTTGACAACAGACCTGGCAGTGCCTCCTCTATGGCTGGTTTTATTATTGCCAGGCCTCTCGGGTTCAGACGCAGAGCCCAGAGTAAACTTTCTTGGTAGAGCTCTGACAGAGTTTCAATGGGTTCAAGTAATGCTATCCGCCATTATTTGTAAAACTGAGTCCCGACGCTGGCTCCTTCCTCACTGCCCATCTCACCAACCCCGATTCTCTTTCCCGCAGAGCCTACGGGCCAATCCAGCTAACAGCACACAAGCCTCAGCGTGAGCCTCCCTAACAACGCCCTTCCCACTCTTTGACCATCTATGCCTACTGCCTCCCTCAACGTCTAGGTTAAGACGGAGCTCTGCTGACCTAAGGAACTTTGGAAAAGAGCATTTTCAGTGGATACTATAAGGCTAAAGGCAAAAAGAACTGCATCCAAACCCTGTACTCTAGCTGGTGATGGCATACAGCAATTCCAAAACTACCTTACATGTATGCTGGAGATGACCACGCACCGTAGACTCAAGAAAAGCCGAGCTCCATGGGGCGCCTTGGTGGCTCAGTTGGTTAAGCATCTGACTCTCGGTTTCGGCTCGGGTCACGGTCTCGTGGTTTCGGGGGTTCGAGCCCCGTACCAGGCTCCGAGCCTGTTTGGGATTCTCTCTCTCCCTCTCTGCGCCTTCCTCACTCATGCTGTCTCTGTGTCTCTCAAAATAAATAAATAAACTTAAAAAAATAAAAGCCGAGCTCCTTCTGCAAGCTTTCCCTGGTGAGCGCCTTCCATTTCTGGCCAGCGTTCGTTCATTCAGCCCCTCCTTCATTAGCCTCTGACTGGCGCTGGCTCTGCTGGGTGTGGAGGAAGCTGGGAAGAGTGAGACACAGCCTCTGCCCTTGAGGGACTCACAGTCCAGTGAGCTTTATACCGCAGTCTCGCTGGCTCGGACAGTGTCGACTTCTGAGACACGGCCACCTCTCGTGGATACGCGCAGACACAGCTGATGCACACTCTGCCCCCATCCCCACCTCCTTCCAGCGAGCCCCTCGCACCGGAAAAGACAGGTGCCCCACCATTCTTTCACGAAGCGCCTGGTGTAATTATACTCTACACATGACAGGTACCGAATAAAGGCCGACCACCTAACCAATAGCCGAGGACCCATAAAACATCCAGTAACAACAAAAGAAAACTAAGCCGTATATTTCATTTGGAAAGATTGTAACCATGTTTCTGAAGCTTGCCATTTATTTGAATGTTTCCTGTGTGTCAAAAATTAAATTTAGGAGCCCACATCCTCTCCGAAAACGGGCTGAAAAAGGATTCTTTTAGGAAGAAAGCGTTTTCTCCTGTAACCAATGACCAGGATGTCCCCTCAGAATCCAAATCTGTGCTAAGTGTTAATGATAATGTGTTACGCGGCCTTTTTTCTTTTATTAATTTCTTTCCACCTACAGTCATGTTTACATTAGAAAACAGTTTTCTATTCTTTCTGGGGGGAACACAGTCTCATGAAATTTTAAGCAAGAAAATACACCCTAGCCTACTCACATATGCAAAGCAGTTTTACTTCAGCAGCGTGCCAAACACAGGTCCAACAATGTCTACACAAGGATATCCACTGGGGCACTGTTTGAAACGGCGGAAGACAGGAACCAACCTAAATGCCCACTAAATTGGGACTGGTCAAAACAAATTCTGGACCACGGTCATCCTGGAGTACCATGCAGCCACTGAGAGCAAGGAACCCCGTCTATAGGTGCCGATGTGGAATGAATGCCCAAATGTAACGTCAAGTGTAAAGGTGAAGTGTAAAATACGCTACCACTGCATTAAAAAAGTGTTTGTGGTTCTCTGGGAGGAGTAATAAATATTAACATGCTTTTATATGGGTAGATTATCTTTGGAATGATACAGAAGAAACTGAATAAAGAGCAGCATCCTCTGGAAAAGAGAATTAAGAGGGACGGGAACAAGAGAAATGAGGAAGACGAATTTTTCACCATATATCCTTCCTTACGGTTTGCATTTTTGAAGCCACATACGTATCTTACCTTTCCACAAAGTAAAAGAGAAAAACAAAATTCTCAAAGACTACTACCATACATGACAACGTCACTTTGCTTTTCTTTGTCGCACTGTTGAAGGCACAAAAGCTCGAGAAGAGAGGAACCATTCTTCATTTCCAGGGCAAACTTCAAAGCAAGTAGGTAAACCCGAAAGAGCTGTGTCCCCTCCACCCCGAGCTCCTCCGTGCCACCGTCCCCCCCGTGGCAGGTCCCCCCCATGGCAGGAACCTACTCGCCTCAGCCTTCTTGGGGGAACAAGTCCCATCCGTTCCCCTCTGAACGGGGAAGCCATAGTATCCCTATCTCCAGGGCATTCGGCCAGTCTAGCTGCTGTAGCTCTCATCCTGGATGCTGAAAAAGAATCTCTGGAGTTCAAGACAAGTTTGGATAGCAAGGGGAGCAGGAAAATTGATGGGGGAACACCAGTCAGTGTGATGAATAGGCCGGTCCGGAACAGCAGGTGACGGATATGCAGATGCAAGGCTGGCAGGGAAGGAAGATGGTCCGTTCACAACAGATGGATGGAGGTGCTCAATCATCCTCAGGAACGAGCCGGAGGCTGCCGCGCACAGCCCTGTCTGCTCGGCCACCGGCAGCTCCTCACTCACCTGCGGGGCACGGCCCCAGCCCCAGAGGCTCTCTGCACGGGACCCGTCGCAGGGCAGGGCCTGGGGGAGCGACAGCAGGCAGTGTTTGAGGAAATGCCACTAGAATGCAGGCTGGACTAGCGAGGAACTGACCGCTGGTGAACTTTTTCCTCCGGCTTCCAAAAAACACACCCATTTTGTCTCTCCTGATAGCTCTCACTCCGGGGGCGGGGAGGCTTGCCCTGCCAGGGTGACCCGCTTGCCCAGGCCTAGGGGACACAGGAATTCCAGTGTTGAAACCAGGACAGTCTTGAGCAGACTGGAGCCTGCGGTCACCCTTCTTACCAGCCACTGTCCTGTCCTTTTCTTTCCCTCTTCGTCACCAGTGAGAGAGAACCTAGATCACGTATTCAGTTCAAGCTCATGACCGAGCAGAACTCCTCAGGTAGGTTATTTTGTTTCTTCCAGTCATCTGAGACCAACAGAGAGGTAAGGCAATACGAAAAATCACCCAACCCTGGTCTTTGCCCAGAAGGGGAGCATCTTTTTAAAATGTCCACATCGGGGGCACCTGGCCAGCTCAGTTGGTGGAACGTGTGACCCTTAATCTCAGGGTTGTGGGTTCGAGCCCCACACTGGGGGTAGAGATGACTTTAAAAAATTAAATAAAATAAAACATTCTTTAACAAAATAAACAAGATGAAGCATCCAGGATAGAGAAGGCACAATTAACTCCAGTGAATACAGGAATGAATCTAAATCTCAATGCCACGATCCACGTGTCATTAACAAAGAATCAGGAGGGCCAGACAGCCCCTCACAGAGCCAATGCCTTTCCTGCCAGCTCAGCCACAGGAGTCTCTGAGGGTGAAGGAACGGGCCACCACCGTCAAGCATGGGGTGGGAGCTGGTGAGATCTTCATCTCCCTTCCCCGCCCCCCTCTAAGGTCTCTGATGGACCCAAGCTCTAGAAAGAGCAGCGTTATAAAAATACTTCTGGCCTCACTAAGACACGTTAAAGAATTAATTATAAAGTAAAGCTGAAGGAGAAAATTAATTTTAGAAACACATGAGGTTACAATTTTTTTTTTTTTCCTGGAGATGGGGGAGGAAACATAGTTATTTTCGTTTTCATCCTGGGGGCACAAGCTGGGAGCTGTCCAGTCGATAACCTGGCCATCAGAACAAGGTTTGTAATTAAAAGGTCAGTGACCTGGAAAGCCAGGGCCCCACTCCCAGAGCTTCTCAGTAATGACGGAGCTATTAAATTAAGACTGTTATGAAATCAATGCTAAAAAAGCTTTCATGGTAACGAGATTCCATTCAAGGACATGCAAACTACCTCATGAAATGGACGTAAATGATAAAAAAGAAAAGTAATAAAAGAGAGTTAAATTGAAGTCTGTGTAAGAATTTACTCCCCCTTAAAATACTCCAGCGAGAGCAGCCCTTCACCTCTACCCCGCCACCAAGGTTGAGACCATCAGGTTTCTTCCTCAAGTTCATTTCCAGCAAGGAGGCAGCTCTGCTACCAGGGGTTCCGCTTCCAGGAACAGAAGAGAGATAAGATCTTGTTTCACCTTTGAGAATGAGAAAGGATGGTGGTGTCTCTTGTCTGCTCAGTTCTCCTCACCCTTGGACTATTTACTAGATGAACGAGAGCACAGCCCTTTCCTGACACACTTGAGAAAGGCACCATGAGCACAAGTCTCAGCCAACACAGCCCAGGCTCCGTCAGGCGGGATTATACAGAAACGTGTATGACGTTTGTCGTTTTTCCAGAAGCCTGCTTTGCAACATGGATATGAGAGTAAGCTAACAGACAACGCTGTCTTTCCCCCATGTCACCTGCCCTGCACCCCCGACGGACAGGCATCACTTATACCCACCTTCCACTCAGCCTGCCAACATGTTTGGAAGCAGCCTGCCTCCTACATTTTGTGGTTGGATAGGGTGTCAAATCAACATAAGCCTATTGACAATGCTGTCCAAGCCTCTAACTTTCTGGACCGATTCTATTGCTGTTATTAAGCTACTCTAACCTCCTGGACCGCAGCCCACTTAAAGCCCAGACATGACGCCTGCCCGGTGAGAACGGCTTCTGTAGGCGGTTCCAGTGCTAGGAGGGCTTAAACCCCCACACACAGCCCAGTGATCCCCATGTTCGGCTGACTACGCGGTCGATGTGCCATCTGCAGAATCAAGTCGTTGGAAGGAAAACAAAAACATTTATTCTAATACTCTGAAGGTGAACAGCTGCTTTTCTCTTTCATCCAAAAAATTCCCGATAAAAGAAAGAAATATTGTAAATTACACAAAATGGCAGTACAAACTTCAAAGAAAATGATAAATGATTCCAATAACTTCATGTTTCTCATTAATGACTCCACATTCAGACTTTAAAGCATCCAGAAGAGACCTCACGATACAAAAACAAAAAAGCCACAAACACAGAAGACGTTCGCAAACCAACTCTCTTGCATGCCTATCCCATTCCCTCCCCACCTAGCCCGCCCCTGCCCCTCCCTGGCCCCCCAAATCAGAGAGCACAACATTTAACCTGTCAGTATCAGAGGCAGGCTTCAGCCCTGCTTCGGGCTGTGGTTTCCCATTAAAACAAACTCAGCTGATGTGCCTAAAGTAACCCTCATTTTCCACTGAACTGACATGCACTATAGGGACCTCAATTTCTATATTAAATATTAAATAATATTAAAAGAAAAACAAAATTGGATTTGCCTTTTCAGGAAAGAGATGTTTATTAAAAAAAAGAAAGTCAAGATTATAATTCAAGGCAGAGCTCCACTGCAATTCCCCGAAGTGACATTTGCTAGGAAAAGCCAAGACTACAGTAGCTGCGAGCTCGCCCAAAGCCAGCGCTCCAAACCCCCCCCCCCCCCCCCCCCCCCCCCCACCCCCAGCGACGACTACGACGACTATGAGGAGTCCTACAGGGGGTAGCTGAGGGGAGGATGCCAGAACCTCGATCCCTCCCCTCAGGACACCCTCCCCACCCCCACAGACCACCCAGCCAACTCTCTTTCCTTCCCAAGTACAGTTAGGGACAGGGGAGCCGCTCGCTCCATTGCAAAAGGCCCTCCTCCCTCTCCCCAGCAGAGACGGCGCCAAGCTCTGCTGACCGTGTACACCTGACCCAAGGAACAGCCGGAAATTTAAAAAGTGAAGTGTAAACCCACGAAGGGGCTCTTCTTCCCCAGGCGCCAATCAAACCTTGGAATCCTCTGCCCAGAAAAGGTCCTGCCAGAACTTACCCTATTGGGATTCAACTCGGAAACAGATAATTCCTGACCGAAGCAGCATTTTAGGGGATGATGGAGACAGGTGATTGAGTCCAGTGATTCTGGACTGAGGCTCAGGGTAAACTCCCGTGGCTCTCTTTGGAGGAATAAGGGTAGGAGGCCCCTCTCCCGGTTCCTGCTACCCTAATGTTCTAAAATCTCTCACCGACCCAGGGGTCGAGGAGGAACGGTGCCCGTTCCACAGTGACAAACACTCACCTCCCTCAGGCCTCCGCTCACGCCACCCTCTCAGAGAGGCGTGCTCTGGTCGCCCTGTCTAAAGGCGCAGCCCGTTCCCACCCCAGCACCAGGGCTCCTGACCCCACGCACCCGGCCTTCTTTTTCTCTGTGGCACTTGCCACCCGATATACTACGCGTCTCCTTTTTCCGTCTGTTGTCCGCCTTTGGCCGTTAGAATGTAAGCTAGGCGAGGGCAGGGATGCCATCTTGCCCCTTCTCTGCTGAGTCCCCGGGGCCCAGAACAGGGCACGGCACAGGGTAAAACACTCTTAGATGGATTAATCAACTGGGTTTGTTTCGCGTTTTTTAAAGGAGCAACAAATAATAATTGCACAAAACACTTTCCTCTCCACGGTAATTATTAGCCAACCAACTCAAAAGAAGTATTATTTGGTCCAGAGTTTCTCCCTCTCTCTTTTTTTCTCTCCCTCTCCCAGTCAGGGATTTATTAAAATTAAACAGATTAGATGGAGCTCCTGATACTAAAACTGCTCAGCAAAGCCTGCGGTGGGGAAGTGCCGAGCAAACACCAGAGACATTTGTCTCTAAATTGCTCTAAATACCTTCTGCAAATGAAATTCTAACCCAGCTGCGTTTGAGAGAAAATGAGGAATAACTGGTCATTGTCAGTGGAAGAGAAGATCAGGCAGTTATAATATTGCACAATATACTGGGGCAAAGGATCTCTCGGCAACCATAGATTTTGTCTCAGGTTACCCCGGGTAATCAGCACAGCTTTTAGGCTCAGCTTTCCCGAGCTTCCATGCTTTGATGAGGGAGCTGAAATCCCCAAGCTTTTATGATTAATTACTCCCCATAGGTACACATATTTCAAGGAAAAACTCTTTTATGGCATGATGGCTGCGGAGTGGAGAGGCCGGCCAACGCACTCCAAATTTTAATAACCGCCTGCTGATGGGGGGCGAGCACAGTGCCGCCAGCACATGCACAGCGCCCCTCACCAACTCAGTCGAGGGGCCGCCCCCGAGGCTGCCGCTGAACAGATGCCTGTCGACGGAGAGCTTCAGGCTCCTTCTGCCCAAACCCCAAGGGCGCAGGCCCGGGACGCGATCCCGCAAGCATCTCTTTGGTGGGATACAGACCGAGGAAACACCACCAAGCCACTCCGTCTTCTATTCCAGCCACAGATGACTTAAAGCCCACAACCTACAATTTTGAGGCTAACATTCCAGCTCCTAAAGGAAAAAGAGTTTGGTTGGGGGATGGGGTCGGGGTCAGGGCGGGGAGACACCTCACCTCTCCCCCTGCTCATGGTATATAAGGGCATTTATACAACTTTCCAGCTTTCTAGAAAATTAAATGTTCAAAGAATGAAAAGTCAGATTTCTTTTTTGTTGTTGTTCATCTTGGGGTTTGTTTTGTATTTTACAAAAACAGAAAATTATCCTAAATTGCAACAGAGCCAGAAGAGATTCTTTCTGCTTTGGACAATATTGAATTTGTCAAGACCCATTTAATCCCTGCTTACAGAAATACCATAAAACCAGTAATTTACCACTTCAATCTGTAAATCAGACTGACCCCAGGCTCGACCTTAACCTGACCTTGTTTAGCCATCTCATTTCCCTCGCCCTTCAATTTCTTTCTCCCTGGTTCTTTACTGAGGCAGCTGACCTCCTAACCTGAGGCCAGGCATTGTGTAGCCAGGGTCGTATCATCAGAAGAACAGACCAGAAAACAGAAGTCCTCCACAGTCCTAGCCAGTGGGCCTCGCCTTGTTGCCTGTGCCAGGCTGTCCTGGGCTACGTTGATGGCCTTACATGTGGTGCTCGATCATCCAGGTGGCATCACCTCTCTGCTCCACCGTGGGGAAAGAAGCCTGCATTCCCTCTGGGGGGCTCCCCTTCACCCCCACACCAGTGGGAGGGCTACAGGAGGTCCTCTCGGCAACACCGTGGATTCCACCTGCCCCGTCCCCAGCCCCTTTCTGCAGGCCATACGACATGGCCGTGGGAAGCTGTACCTTTCTTCTTGAGGAATGCTCTCCTGGTCGCAAGCGGGCTCTGACGGACTCGGGAATTCTGTAGAAACTTCACTGCTGTGGCAATCTGGTTGGGGAGATAAAACAGAGAAGAAAAGTAAACTTCCATGGTCTGAATTTCAAGATTCAAAATCCTACCAGTTTATCCCCAGGCCCACAGAAATAAACACACCGTTGTGGTCAAATTTATAACCAGTTATTTCTCACATTGAAAATCTACCTAAATAGGGGCGCCTGACTGGCTCAGTCGGTGGAAAATCCAACTCTTGATCTCAGGGTTATGAGTTCGAGCCCCATGTTGGGAGGTGGAGACTACTGAAAAATAAAATCTTTAGAAAAAGAAAATAAAATAAATATAAATAAAATATACCTAAATAAAAGACTACGTTGGTTCCCACTGGCTTCCTGTATCTGATTCTCTCAACCTAACTGTTAAGACCTGCAGGAATCCTTTCTTTTTCTCCTTGTTCAAGCTGATTCTTCACACTCCTGGGCAGGACAGGTAGCCTTCTCCTGGCCACACGCATCCATGTCCCTATGCTTGTGCTCGTGCTATGCCCTTTTTCTAGAAGGCGGCCCTTTCCCACCTCTACCTGTCTAAACATTGCATGCATACACACACACACACACACACACACACACACACACACACCAGCACAGCCCTTTTATAGCCTGTGCTAACTCCTCGAAGCCTTCCCTAAATAAGCAAGCCATCTCTGATCTCCCCATTCTCCTAAATTCTTTAATGCTTGTAGTGTGTACCGTATAATTGAAGACATAATTATACTGTCTTCTAATGTTCAGGCTGCCTCCCCAACTACACTGCAAGCATCTGAAGAGAAGAGACCATGCTGTCTCCACAGAGCCTGGCAAAGTGCTGAGCGCAGACCGGCTGGGAAGGATTATATAAGAGACACCGCGCACAGCCATCCACGCTGGTCCCGCTTATGCAACGGAGCTCAATTCTGAAGAGACTTCAAAGGACAAAGTTTGGGGTTTCATGGCTAAAAGCTGACAGATTGACAGATTATCTCCCTACGTCTGGTGATGATATTATTCAATGAAATCTTCATATCTTCAAATAAGCCAAGGAGGGGGTGGAAGGCAGCGTGCTGAAGGCATTAACCTTCGCATCACTCAGCACACACAAAGTGTGTATTTCCACGCCGCTTGTGTGCTCTCTGTCCCGGGCACTAGTGCAACGGGTGGGAAATGCCAACCTGCCCCAGAGAGGGAAGGGGCTGTTTTAAATGACTGGCATTACTCATCTCATCAAAACCAAATGGGTAATAACATCTCATGTTACAGGTAAAGTCATCAGACCCTAGAGTTCCCTCCTAAGTTGCCGAAGGAAAAAATTTCTAAGGGACCAAACATAAGGAACTTTTCTAAGATCCTGCAGACTAAGGACAGCAGCTATGCAGCGACTGTGGCTACAAATGGAATACAACTTACAAACAGTCTCCTCATGTTTTATATGAATTTAATCTTGCGACCAGACACACTTCTCTGATAACAAAAGATGACGATAAATTAGAAAGAAAAACAGAAAGCCAGGCAACTCCCTTATATATTTTCCCTTGTAGTCCCTCTACTGGAGGCCTGCCGGAGACAGTCTCCCTAAAGGATGAACTCAAGTGTCCCAGGCCTTCGGATTCGGGCCCGTCAGCGGTAAGACACAGCAGCGTTCCCGGAGCGTGGCTGTCATCCATCCAGCCCTGCAAACCTATTAAACCCCATCATGAGCTGCAGTGGTAACCAAACAGCTCCGGACTGGACGGAAATCATGCTCCAGATTCTAGAGCCCAAAACTCCATACGCGCCCCCTCGGTCCCTCGACCACCTCTCCTCGGTTCGCACCAAACTTTAAGAAAAAAAAATGTGACCAACATCTACAAAATGATACAGTTTAATGAAGACACGGGAGAAGGGAGAGAGAGAAGAGGAAGACAGAAGAGGGACTGGGGAGAAGGAAGGAGTGGCCACGGGACAAGAGGAGAAAGCAGAGGAGCTGACCCACCAGGGTGGGCAGAAGAAAGGGGAAGGGGAGAAGCCGGAGGGGGGATGGGGAGGGAGGAAGGAGAGAGACAAGAGGAAGAGAGCCCCATGTCCAGGAAGGGGTGGACAGCTACACAGTCACAGGCCCCCCCAGGGTCGATGCCCATCGGCACAGCTCTGATGGCTCGGGGGTGACCGCCCTTCACCTGGAAAAAAATACACCTGCCACACACACGACAATTACGACACTGGTATCACGCGGCGGTCTCCGCACGCGGCGGTGTGTGCACCAGGTGTCAGAGGGAACGTGGATGAGCAGGTCTTGAGCAGCAGATAGTAACAACACAGCTCCTCTCATTTACCCGCAGAAGCGCCGACCTTTCCTTCATCCTTCCAAAATTTTCCATGATGGAGAAAGAAAACAGAATCCCACCACTAAAATGCACAGGTTTCACCTTGCTTTTTTAATATAGTCCTTGGTATATGCATTTCTGGTCAGAGAGCAAAGTTCTGATGGGTTTAATGGTGCACTCAATGCAGTGCTTGGCGCATTCCATCAATTTTTTTTTAAAAATTGCATCTCTTATTTCTTTAAATACATTAATCAGCCTAGTGTAGGCAAAACGGATCCATCGGACAATGCAATAAACATGAATTATCATCTATCCAACACGCATAATGGCTTAAAAATACATAATAGCAGGTGTAGTTTAAATGATTAGTTATTACACCTGTGGTGGGTCTGATTCAATTGGGAAAAATCATCTTTAATAGGTTAAAAGGTTTAGATCACCATGCTTTCCTTAAAGTGGCTGTAGAGAGGGAATGATGGAGTGCTCTGTCATTAGTAATTCATTTAAGAAAAACGTGGGGGATATAGCAAAGAACAGCATAAACGAGCGAATCCAATTTAAACATCAGGTAAAGTAGAAAACACCTTTTAAAAAAGCAAGATAAATGAATTCGGGAGGGAGATGAAATTGACGTATTTATTTTAACGGGAATTTGACAAAGTCCCGGCACACTTCAAACTTGCAAAAATATGAACAATTTCTTTTAAAGTTTCCATTCACTAATTTCAAGCCATATAAAATCATGCTGCCAAACACCTACATAAAGTATATTTGGGACTTGTTTATGTTCCTCTTGATCTCTGTCTGAAAATGCAGGCGACAGGCAAATCACATATTTAACAGCATCGATATCACTACGCCAGATGCAAAAATATAAAGCATCCAAACTAATAGCCTCAACATAATGTGCTGAATAAGAAAGATACCCAGATAGGCAGCTCCAGGTAAGTGTGAACATATGAAAACCTCTCTCCTCCTTCCACTAATTATTTCTTCAGCTACTCTCTACTCTCCCCTGCACCCACCGCACGAGGAACTGGAGCTACAATACGGGGGAAAGGCCTGTCCAACCGGGCATTTTACATGCCCGAGAGCCATCCACAGATGGTAAAAGGTTTCCCCAAATCTGTACCCATAATGCAAAGATTTCAGCACACTAAATAACTGCTGGGCACACTGGGTTTTGCAGCTTTCATTCACCTATTGTTGGACACTTTGCATTAACTTCATGAAGCAATTCAACTGGCTCTTCCTCTACAGAGGGTCGACACACACAGCATGCTTTTGTTGGTCGAAATGATGGGGTGCCTGCAGCCTGTCCTGTATTATCGTTTGATTTTCTAATTAGGAGATGAATGTGACTATTCATGGGTTGTATTTGTGCCCAACTAAATTACATAAATTCAGGCCAAATCTTCCGCCTCAATGTCAAAGATGTAAAACGGAGACAGGAACTTTATTGCACATGTTGTGGGAGTGCAGCAAGCCAGGGAAAATTCTGGCGCACAGCACCTGATGCCGTTGTTGGAAGCCACTTGCCGTTGAGTCCATGAGAAACACGGAATCGTTTTTCCTTTCTCCTCCTCTTGCGCTGAGAGTTCTTAATGAGCGCACCTCGAATTGCCACTAGCTGGTATCATAAAAATACGGGTGACGAACTCAGAGGAAAACAGAAGCGAAGTTTCTCGCCCCCCCTATTCCTGTGACCTCACCTTCCACCTCTCTCCCCCAAAAAGCAAAATAAAACCACCCTGTCACCATCAACTCCCGAGTGTTAGGGAAATTTGATCATTTTCACGGGCCTGTCACTGAAAGCCAGAGGTAAAGCCACGATGCAAGCAAGGGGAGTAACCTCCCCTCTGCAATGGCTGCCCCAGAGGGCCTGCTGCAACCCAGGGGGAAGAGGGGCCTTTGGACCCCGGATGACTGGCCAATTGCGAGAGACCCTTGTTTGAGAGCCCAGGATTTGTACTTGTATAAATCAATGGACTACAGCATACTCAGGGGTGATCTACGATGAACTATGTGCTGTTAAATGCATTGTGCAAGATAAGTAATCCCTGGTGAGCAGACTCGAGGTTCCGACAGTCTTCGCTGAAGAGATGCGTCCTGTGTGCTTCCCGCTCTCCTACAAAAGACCCGCACGCTGTAATCTTCAGAAGGCACACTTTCTTTTCCGCACGAGGGGGAGGGGGACGGGAGAACAGAGCTTGCCTGCTAGCGACCCCGGGGTGTGAGGAAGCCTTAGCACTTTGCACCTGACACGTAAACCTGATGCATTGTCTCCAGTGACACTTATTTGGAATGCCACCAATTCCAGCACTCCTGTGTGCTCCGTACACATCTATCTCCTAAAACGTGAGCATTCATTAGCCATTTTAAAATATTAAAAATAGTCAAAAATTAATGACGCTAACAACCAAAGCCAAGTCCTTTTTAACCCAGAGAGATCACAGCCAGAGGGCAAAAGGAATGACCGAGGTGCGGGCCCGAAGGCCCACCCCAACGCTGCAGTGTGGCACGTGTGTGCCTCAGAAGATTCCATCGCCTGTGAGAGGTTCCTACGCTGGTACTCTAAAGCAGATAGATACCCAGAATCCTGTTAACAAGCGTCAGACCGAAGCCAACTGGAGTTTTAACAAGGACCGACTTTAAAAGCCGGGCAGTGCGGAGAACGAGAGCACCCTCTTCAAACAGAAATGCTGCATTTTAGTAAGAAATCAGTACTCTGTCAGGAGTTCCTTGACAAATATGGTCATCGGTGGCACAAGGAAATAGTTGCAAAGCAGCTGTTAATCAGGGAAACACATCGTAGAACGCTGATGCTAGCACTCGTGAAAAAATGCAACGGGCTAATTATGAAGCTATATATCTCACTAAAGAGGCCGTGTTCCTTGAGATTCCAGGCAAAGCACTCTCAAATGCAGGGTCCTAGGACAACATAATTCTGGCTCTCTGCATCCAGAATCCCCTCTAATCTGCCAGTTCCCAATCCCGGGGCTCTCCGTTCTTTTTCAATCCTCCACACTCTCCCTCTTAGCTAGGGAAGGGGCTGAGAAGGGTGACCACCCTGGAAGCGGGGGTATCCACGGGCCACATTCCAAGACGCCGTGCGTGCGAACACACCCACAAGGTGTCAGATCCTGAACCAGATCGAAAGAGAATCTACGAGCACGCACGAGAAATGTCAGAACCCTCATTCTAAGCGTGGCAGGAGGGCGAACGTGTGTGAGCTGCAAGCGAGGGGAGCCGCGCCCCCCCCCCCCCCCCCCACGCGCACCCCCACCCCCAGTCGCCAAAATGAAAAAGGAGGAATAAAAAGGAGAAGCGGGAAACAAAAAAGAGAGACTGTCGTGTCCGAAATCCCAAAGGGAGGAAGGAGGGGGACCGGCAGAAAGGAAGCTGCTCTGAAGAGTGTTGAGGTGCCACGCAGGGAAGCCGAGGGGGCTCGCAGGCAGGTGAGGGGAAAGTTAATATGCACAGGAAGGCTCGGTCAGCCAAAATTCAATACGATCCCCGTGCAAGGACAAGGAGGGATACGGCTCCCCGAAACCAGCCGCGTGGGGGTGGGGGGAGGGGCGCCACCGAACGCTCTCGGCTCTCCGAGCAAAACCACTGGAATGGCAAGAGGGGAATAACCTTGAGGTGGACACGCCGCTCAGGCAGCCCAAGCGCGGAGCCAAAGTGCCCCCTAGCCGGAGCTGGCGGCCGCGCAGGCCAAGGGCGGCCGCTCCGCTGACTCGCACAGCCCCGGTGAAGTGTTTTCACTCAGGGAAAATGAAATGTTTTGCAAGATGAAACAGAATGAAAATTGAGGTTTTAGGTAATTACTAGTTGGCATTTACATATCACGGGCTGGTTCAACACCTATTCATTTTCCTCTTTTATTTTCAATTTTTTAAAATTGCTCATTAAAAATGAACAGATGACAGTGACAGGAATTTTTTTTTCACTCTTTCTCCTTCTCTGAGGGTTACAAAATCAAGAGGCACATTTAGCCCCGTTTATCTAGAGTTAACACACACACACACACACACACACACACACACACACACACAGGTACGTTTCATTTGCATCAAAGGGGGAACGGAGGGGGGAAAGTCAACAAAAGCCAGGAAGTTCAAAAATACAGACGTCGAGTTGTATTGTACTTGAGCCAGCCTCCTGCACCTGGGTAAGGAGCGTGCTAGCAAGTGCCCTAGCACTCAAGGAGTTAAAGGAAAGAGCCTCTCTTCCAACTTGGAATTTCCTGGTTTTTGTCACTGTGTCCTTCCCATTGTTGATTTGGGTTACAACTCTATACTAATTAAGCCTGTGGGCCCTAATTTCCTTTGTTTTCCTTTCCTCTGTCCTTTTGTTTTTCACATTAAAGAAATAAAATCTCTCTGGTAGAAGTGCACAGGAGTTGACACGATAGAATGTAGTATTTTTAAGGTCTACTGTGTAAATCTGCATTTAGGGAATTCCAAAGCACGCATTATTGACCCTAGCCTCTCTTAAAACACGTTGATATATGTAGTAAAAGCCTTTATGAAAAGTGGCAACGCCGTGTGCACAAAAACTACCTTTCAAAGTGAAATACCTCTATGTTTAAATTGTTTTCTTCTTGGCCCGAGTTAAAAATATTGCGTGAACTGCTTGTCAGAATGTCATTGTTTTCTTACTTGATTAAACTAGTTCTTCCAGAAATGTGTGTGGAAATCAAAAAGCATCTTCAGCCAACATGCACTATTTCATGTCAAGTGACGGTGGCTTTAGGGGCGTAAAGGGTGACTCTGGAGAGCGCAGTGGGCGCCAGCCTCCAGCCGCCGGGAGCTGGTGCAGTTGGGCAGCAGAGCCTGAAAAGCAGAGGAGCTGCTGTCGCTGAGCCTCACTGTCACCGCATCGCAGAAAGGGCTGCGGTGCACACACACTTGCCGGAGAGGAAATGAAAACCCTTGCTTCGGGGTTGAGAAGATCAAAGTTCCTTTTCAGGAAAGGTTGAGAAGGAAAAGGATTTTCTCCTTCAGGGAGAAAGCAAAGCAAATTTAAATGCCTTGTCCCCATGCATCCCCACCTGAATTTAGATAGCAGCCCCTCTAATTTTTGATGCAACCAACAAAGCAGTTACCCAAAGAGGGGAGGAAAAAAGGATGACATTTGCCTTTTCCTTGGCTTTGAAATCCAACTGGCAGCAAATTGTTTGAAGCCCTGCTTAGAGAAGAAACTGTAATAGCCTCCATACTGAAAAGAAGAGGAAAATGCCATTATACACGGATCACGGTAGCAGTGACCTCAGCAGAGAAGGCGAACGAGCCGGCTGCAAGTCAGAGGTCCGGCCTGCGTGCCAGGAACAGATTTTAAAAGGTTTACGTGCCAGAGATGTGTGGCAAGAGTTGGGTGCTGAGTCTCAAGAGATACCAAGAAAAGGCAAGGAGTTCAATTTCTTAACACGGTGTCTTTCAACAGCTCCCCGACTGCTCCTTCTGCCAGTTTCCCTTGGTTTTTATATTTTCGATATTCCTCTAATTTCCCTGTGCTGTTAAAGAGGAAGCAGAGAGCACCCGGGCTTCGTGTTGTAAAATTAATGAAGGTGTCAAGCTGTTGAGTTGAATCACTCCGAAGGAATGTAATGACTCAGTGTCCAAGATGCTCCCTAGGAGAACTCTGAGCTCACTCAGTGACGGTGGCTGGTGACTCCAGCACTAAAAATATGTAGCGTTCGGTCTCCAGGACCTTCTTGATGATACCATGGCTTCGACTTCCCGGTTCCTTTCTCTCCAGCATAGGCTGAATGTTACACTTTCTGAAGGTTACTTCTCTTAAACTCCAGTACTTTCCAGATGCTCGGCAGATGAAACAGTGCTTTGGTTCCCACCTCTTCTGAAGTCGGGGCCAGATGAAGGAGATCAGGAAAGCCCTCTCTGGTCATGCACTACTGAGATGTGCGATGATTAGGAAGGGGACGGAGGTTATGTCACAGACAGACAGTTTCAAGCATTAAGTCATCACTGGGGGGGGTTAGACACTGAACAGATGACCACCAAGTGGCATAGGACAGGATCCCTTCAGGATGGTTTAGCTTGCTCAGAGGGCAAGGAGATGGGCTCTTGGATTCTATGGAAGATAAGCTCTGGACCAAGAAATTCTGCCTACAATCACCCCCCATACAGTACAAAACTAAAACCTGTGAATGAATGAGTGAATGGATAAATAAATTAAAATAAAATAAAATAAAACCTGTGAGGTGACACTAAATGACATTCCTAACATACATCCTACAAAAAAACGAGAGAGAGACTGAATGGTAAAAAATAGATTTGGGGCACCTGGGTGGGTCAATTAGGTAAGCATCCAACTCTTGATTTTGGCTCAGGTCATGAACTCACGGTTCATGAGATCAAGCCCCACATTGGGCTCTGCACTGACAGCACAGAGCCTACCTGGGATTCTCTCTCTCTCATTCTCTCTCTCTCTCTCTCTCTCTCTCTCTCTCTCTGCCCTTCCCACATGTGCATGCATGCTCTTTCTCTCAAAATAAATAAAAAATAAACTTAAAAAAATAGATTTGAATACAAAAGAAATAGTCACAGCCTAGAAATAGTTTGAATGATAAGATAGCAAGGAAGAAATTTAAAATGACAAATGTCATTACTTACAATAGCCAAGATATGGGAACAATCTAAGTGCCCAATGGATAAATGGATAAAGAAATTATTATGTATTCTCTCTCCCCCGACTCACACAGAGGACTATTATTCAGCCATTAAAAAAAGAATGAACTCTTGCCGTTTGTGACAACATGGATGAACATCAGGGGTATTCTAGGTGAAGTAAGTCAGACAGAGAAAGACAAACACCATATGATTTCTCTTATATGTGGAATTAAAAAAAAAAAACAAAACTCACAGATACAGAGAACAGATTGGTGGTTGCCAGAGACAGGAGTGAAGGGGTGGGAGAAATGGGTGAAGGGGGTAAATTTTCATTTTAAGAAAAGAATCTGTATTACAGAGGTAGGACAGAACTTCATTGAAGGGCGTGGGGGCAAAATGACATGAGTAAGTTAGGAAGCAAGAGGAGACTGTAGACAGAGGACTAAAGGAACCACACATAAGCTCTGGCCTGTAGATGATAAAGTTGTTTCCCTGGGGAGCACAGGTCAATGATCCTGATACCGCTATCCACACGTACTAGGATTGAGCAAATAAGCAGAAGATGGACGTTGCGGAAAAGAAGAGACAAAATTGTTTCCATAAATGGAAGCCCCTGTGTGGTGCTGTGCCACAGACAAAAGGGAAAACAAGGTCTAGGTCTCTCCATATTGTGACATTCTGCTTTAGTCTTTGCTTTTGTACTTGATCTTGCCTCTCTGCACGTAGTATTTCCTCCTTAATCTACTGAATTAATTTGTACTCCTCCAAAAAAAAGGAAAGGAAAGAAAAGGAAAGAAAAGAAAAGAAAGGAAAGGAAAAGAAAAGAGAAAAGAGAAAAGAAAAGAAAAGAGAAAAGAAGAGAAAAGAAAAGAAAAGAAAAGAAAAGAAAAGAAAAGAAAAGAAAAGAAAAAAATTTTCAGCTAGGAGGCCCGCCTTGACCCCATTCTAGCTAACATGCAATTGCCTTGGCCTTGAGGCTGGATGTCGCTTAACCGGATGGTATGTTCTTTAAAATATTTTGCATACAAAAAGTAAATAAGTAAATATAAAATGACAAATGTGCATGGCCTTTAAATCACCCATTTACATCCAGTGAAGAGCAGAAAAAAGTAAACAGTTAACATCCGCACTAACAGAAGACCACCAAGTCCTAGTTCTGCTATTATTTAAATTCATCCATGGCCTAAGGGGAAAAAAATAAAAGTATGAGATCCACAAGTATGATTCATAATACTGGCAGACTCAAAAATCTTCAAATTTACAGTAAGATGATAGGGATTAGAAACAGTTTCTACTCAAATAGTGAGACGAAGTCCGCTCTCCCAGAGGAAAATCACCCTCTTCACCAAACACACAAGCCCAAGAACGTGGACAGGGACAGACTGTCTACGAAGACAGCACCCACGGAAACAACTCTGGCAATAAGTGGGGTGACAGGCGCCAGAGGTACCTGACATCCCTATGTAATAACAACCCTGATGGCCAGGTTCTGTTTTCTAAGAAAGGAGTATCTGACATAGGCCACGCCTCTGTCACTGACTTTAGAAGGAACTTCGCCACCCCAAGAGCAGGGAACAGAGCACCCCAAGTCCAGGGATGCCTCTCACATAGATGGGGATCCTCTAGGGGCACCGAAATAACAGCTGTGGAACACACCCCGTCTGTACCCCCAGCACCAAGGTGGAAAGTAAGGAGAGAGAGTGACTCAATCGCTACCACCGCACTTGCCTTCTCTGATGGGCCCCGACTTAGAAACTTTTAGCTTAGAGACATTTAGGAAATGTCCACAGGACGCAGGAAGGATCAAATGGTAAGCACCATGGCTTTGAACCATTCTGTGATCTTTCACTAAACACCGTGAGCATTCCTATTATTAACAACCACAGCTCCCAATGAAAAACCACACTTCTAAAAAAAAAAAAAAAGATTCGAGAGAGGCCTACCAGACACCAGAGCCACCCCTGGCCACGAGGCCCTCATTTCAGATCTCCCACCTCTGATGGGCAGATCAAAAGGAGGGTCTTCATGTCCCGCACGGGACGTTCTCACCAACACTGGTCATCGAAAATGGACACGTAATTTACTTACAATTAACACGAGATTTCACCAATTTTCACCATCAAGCAAATCACTTCTATTGAGCACCCTCCTCCTCCTCTAAATCAATAGTAACTCGTTTCTAATTTCTCCCAGCTCTGTCTGGGAAACGGAGAGAAGTTTGCTTTCTGTTCTCTGAAGGATCAGGAACTACCGCCTTGCTTTGCAACCCTCTGGATTCCCCGCACCCCCGCTCAGAGGGCAAAATATTCTGAAATCACAAAACTGCCTACATTTCCTCAGTCTGGCAAAAGCTTCCGGAGACCTTGCTCGTCGGTTTCTGCTCATTGTCCTTTCTCTCTCTCTTCCTGCCTGTTTAAACACACGGACACAGAGTTATTAACTTTTACAGGAAAACCAAATAAAATAACGTCGAAGCAAAACTGCGGTGATGTCAGGGCTGAAGCGAGCGCCATTCATCTGTGGGAATCTGATTAGCGCTCGAGTGGCAGAGCTACCTGGAAAAGTGCTCACAATCAAATAAAAAAATGATACCCAAACATTAACCTGATGGCTAAAAACTCCACATTTAAGCAGTTAAAGTAATAAAGGAGCTTTTATTGAGTATTTTTTATATTTCATTATGCCCCAAATTGACGAGGACTCCCGGATACATTTTCTAGACTTTTGGTTCCTCAAATCAAATGCTCTCTTGGACTTTTTTTTTTTTTTTTTAACTAAAAGGAAACAGCATTTCTTGTAAATTTGAATGAAAGGATTGAAGCTTCTCTTGCAATATCGATATCAGCCTTGAGTGCAAACATAGCCAAACAGTGCAACAAACAGAAGCCTTTTTGGTTTATGTACTTTAATTCTGAACCTGCCCAGAGCCAGCGGAGAATTTTTCTCCGGAGCTTTACCTTACACAAACCCTGTATTTTCTCTTTCACCCACATTTTGCTCAAAATTGGTAGGGAACGGGGATGGGGCGCTTTGGTGGCTCAGTCGGTGAAGCGTCTGACTCTTGATCTCAGGGTGGTGAGCTCAAGCCCGGTGTTGGGCTCCACACGCATGGAGCCTACTTAGAAAAGCAAACAAACAAACAAAAAATTGGTCAGGAATGAAACTTGGTGGAATGATGGGACAGAGAGCAGTGTGGGTCTCAAGACACTTGCACACTGAGTCCAACCCTCACACTGGTGTGTCCCGAGACCCAGCCTCTCACGCCCCTGCTCCGTGCCACAGATTCCTTCATTTCTGTAAAACAACAGCTTACCCAGATGACCTTCAGGACCCTCTAGTTATGCCACCCCGTGATTTCTAAGTTGACTCCCGGAGGCAGCCTGTGATACCTCGACCAGGGATATGGGCTCGGAGGATAAGACCCAACCTTTCCAGAGCTCAGCTCTCCAATCTCACCCAATTCCAAAAAAAAAAGGAGAAAACCAACAGAGGAGAGGAAGGAGAGAAAGAAAGGGAGAAAAAAAAAATCACTGCTGCCAAAAAAGAAATGACAGATTTAACGTATCTTGCACATAGCAAAGCTTTACTCTCACTACTTACTTGAGACTTATTTTGTATACGAGCTTAGTTATCGGATATCCAAATTACAGAAGATTAAAACTGCAAATGAGAAAGGAAAAACAAGCCAACTAACAGATACTTACGGAACAAAGACCAGATAGCAAAAGTAAGCCAAGCGACAAATGTCAAGAGACAAACATCTATGAAAAGGCAAACAAAAAACTCAAAAAGCTTGTTCGTTTGGGGTTGTTTGGCATAGGTGGAGTCATTTAGAATAAGGGCAAATATACAACATATCTATATTTCAACCGTTTTTGAAAAAAGAACTCCACTTACAACACAATATAAACATTTACGTCTACAATGACGGTACTGAGTCATGAGGACTAATACTCTGCCTAATAAAGTAAGAAAGTATATAACCCATTTCATGTAATTCCCAGCCCGAAGTTTCAAAGTGTTTTGTTTTGTTTTGTTTTCATACAGGCCTCGATGGCCATCTAACTGTGCCTATCCAAAATGACTCATTTGAGGAGGGTGCCAGAGACAGTGATGCTCCTGAACTGAACACGAACAGTTTTTATTCAAGTTAGATTAAGAAGCAGGAAGCCGAAGATTAAATAATGAATAGTTACTGAGCATTCACCGGGTGCACACAGCACACCAGGCACTTAGAAAACCAAGTAAAGCAAAGATGCTGCTTTTGCTGTTCCAGTCCAGGACAAGGAAAGAAGTCAAAAGGGACCTTAGGCCATCCGGTCCCGAATATCATCTAAGACTCCCCCCCTCTTCAACAACCTCGATAAATGATGGGTGGGCTTCCACCTGAATGCTTACGACGAACAAGAGAACTCATTCTCAAGAGCCCGTCTATTCATTTTCAGGAGTCCTTCTTTAAACGGAGTTGAAATCTACTTTCCTGAACATCCTGTGCATTGGCCCCAGTTCTCTGCAGGAGAACGATATTAACTGATCCAGTTTTCGACACAATGCTGGGTGAGGAATTAGGATAGGCCTCTGTCACTTGGCTATCTTTTCTATAAAAGCATTTCCCTTACTCTGCTTATTAACTAAATGTGAACACCGGTTTCACTGTGTAACAGCTTCATGAATTCTGCTCTTAAGCTTGGTAAGAGCAGCTTTGCCCTTTGTGGGAGGGCCAAGGCTACACCTGTAATGTCAGAATGCATTAGCAATAATAAAGGCCACAGTAATGCAAGAGACGACTTCATACACACGTCATTCCCGAATGGCTAAATTCAATCAAATATGGCAGCGCTTCCTACAATGCTCTGATCACTGGGGCCAGCGCGTGTGACGTGGGCCCACTTACTGGAAGCTGCTGGAAGCAGAAAGTGAGCGCTCTGCTTTGAGGCTGTAACGGATGGGTTTTTACCAGCCCTAAGTGGTTTGGCCTCCTTCTTTCCCAGGAATTACCTAGAAATTCATTCGACGTCCAAAGACTACAAATGTGAAAAACCTCAGAAGGCTAAAAGGACATGAAGAGAAGAGCGAAAAAGCATAGTGTTCTGTCACCCTCGCCTTACAGACAGAGGATTCTTACGGGGAGGAAAGTAATCTCCGAAGAGGGGGATCACCAAAGAAGCACGGCCAAAGTTCACCTGGTCTTAATTCTAACTCAGTCACCAACTTCTTTAGTAACTTCCCAAGAGGTGCTTACCTTTCCTGTTTCTACTTCCTCATCTGTAAAATGGAACTAAGACTGCTGAGAGACGCGCCAAGGGGTCACGTGGAAGAATTAGTTAGCATTTATGCCACACTTTTGATCTTCAAAGTAAGGTTATTAGACTATAAAGTAGAGTAGATGTGGTTTGAAAAATCTTTTAAAAACCGAAAATAAAGCAGGCAAGCAAATTCAGAGAAGCAAAACAGGCTGACATCACCTCCCAGCAGCCAGATGCCTCTACCTCCACAGGCACCCACTTTCTGCCCTAATCTGCATCTGCATGTGGAGACAAAGGTATAAGAACGTTTTATTAGGAAAAAATGGGAGGGGGTGGAAGGAAGGGAGAAAGGAGAAAGAGAAGGTTTGAGGAGGAGAGGCACTGAAGAGAACGTCGAAGGGAGGACACAAGGAGACAAGGAAGGGGGGGGGGGGGAGAAAAAGGGAAAAGGGGAAAAAAAAAGGGGGGGGGGGGCGGGCCCCGAAAAAAAAGGGGGAGGGGAGGAAAAAAGGAGAAAGGGGGGGGGGGGGGGGGAAGAAAGAGGGAACAGCGAGAAATAAAGAGCAGGCAGATCCCGACCCCTAAAAGAACAGCAAGAACGGGAAGGGAGGAAAAAAGAGAAAAACAGAGACACGGAAAAGCAAACATCAAGGGAACAAATGTAAAAAGCGTGTCCTGTGTTCAAAGAAAGCAAGAAGGCCGAAAGCAAAAGTTAAAAGTTTTACATCAAAAAAACACACAAACGAAAACAAAAATAAAAAAAGAGGAGGACAAAGAGCAGAGGATAGAGAAGGAGAACATAAAGCTTTCGGGAGTCTGTCTGGAAACCAGAAAGCCGGAGGAGAGATCATTAGCAAGTCCACAGTGCGTCCACAGCAATACCGCGCGGGTCAATTCATTTAACGCTGCCCTGTACATTTACAGAAAAGTACCTCTGATATAATAAAGGCTCATAAACACGCAGAAATTGGGTTAGACCCGTTTCGAATTCCTGCCAAACAATGGTTCAGAAAAATGAAGCTCTATTTTAATTAGCTGGATTCGCGAGTGATTTGATAACAGCAGATGCCGTCTGGATGCTTTCAGCTTGATGGGCTCCACATATAT
Source organism: Panthera uncia (assembly GCF_023721935.1). Taxonomy (NCBI): domain Eukaryota; kingdom Metazoa; phylum Chordata; class Mammalia; order Carnivora; family Felidae; genus Panthera; species Panthera uncia. The sequence goes on from NW_026057585.1 coordinate 97,219,221, forward strand.
GAACTTAAGAGTGGTTCTGATGCAATTAGGTGTTTCTTTCTGCTCCAGCATGCCAGGCCCAAGGACCCGAGCCCTACGTGTGGCCCCTGCATGTCTCTGTATTAATCTACATGGCAAGATTTTAAACCGAAGATGAGAAAAGTGACCCCATAAGAGAAGTAGAAAAGTCGTCTTTAAAAGTCACTGGCAGGTAGAAGAGGACACTCTCCAACGAATTTGTCTCTCCACCGGGGAAAGAAAAGTTGGGAAGCTGAGAAAAAGCCACACAGGGCAGGAGCACCTGTAACAGAAACATTTACTGCCAAAGCTGGAACACAACAGACCTTTTCCTTGCAATTTTGCGATTCCAGTCCAGCGTTACGGCAAAGGATTAGCTGCCTAATGCACGGCCCGACCCGGGACTAAGTGGCCTTCAAAATGTTCTTTGTAACCAGGCAGCCATCCTGTTATTACCCAGAGCACCGCTGCGGAGACGGGCAGTGGTGTTCAGGACCGCAGCCCTGCAAGTCCAAGTATTTTCACCAGGTGCTTTCAAGCTGGGCACCTTACTGCCCCCTCTCTCCCTTTTAAGCACTCTCTCTCTCCCAAAGAGCCTTCTGCTCGCTTTTCCCAAAGCACCCACTGCCCTCTGCTAGGGCCACTTAGAGCACCACCGCCCACAGGCACAGAGCTGCTAAAGGACCCGCACAAAGCAAGAGCAGCTTCCAGCATCGGGACTCGCCTAATAGGAGGACCCGATCTGCTCATTACCCGCCAGTTTGTCACGGCTGGGCTGAGGAGGGGACGATGATGAAAAGGGGGGTGTTGGGAGGAAGCTCTCCCATACTAGGTCGTGTGCTCCTCGTCCTGAAATTCTGAATCAGGCTTTCAAAATCGTTCAACGCCCCCCACCCCCACCCCCTCTGGCTCCCATCGGATGACGTGAAGTAGAGAGGGTGGAAAAGAGACACAAGAGTTCTGGCTGACTCGTCTGGACAGAGCGGGCGATGCCCGAACCCCGCCACTACCACCACGAGCACACGGGGAGAAACACACACCCCTCACTCTCCCTCTCCAAGAGGACAAAACGGACATAATGACCTTCACACCATCTCCCCTTCGCCGGCGCTAACAAGCCGAGCACTGTAAATCAAGGATGAAATCCCTGTGCCAGGAAAGCAAAGGAGGAGCATTTCTTCCGTAAGAGCCCAAAGATGCCGCCTGCTTCTGAATCAGCACTTCAGGGCAAGTGTTCGGAAGGCAGGAAGCTTAATGCCAGCGAGTGAAGGAAGAATAGGTATTTATTATATGTAGTAGGGCCTTCTTCAAAAGTTATTTATTTCACACAACCACTCTGCTAAATAGAGGTTTCAATCTAATTGGAATTGCAATCTGCATATTGTAAATGCAGCAAATGACAGCCTCCGAGACTTTTGTTCTATGCCAGTTTATGGGTTCACTAGTACAAGACTTCCCAGTGTACACGCAGCGAATGGAAGACGGGAGTTCAGAGGATAATCTTTTAACATATGTGTTTATTTGTGTGTATTTATTCATTTATAATATGTTTTTCAGCCCCTTGCAAACCCCAAAGGAGAGGGAGAGGGTCTGCACTGTGAAATGGGATAATGTTTGCAAGACCCCTAAGAAGACAGAGCCAGGAAGGAGGAAGGAGGCTCACAGGGACATCCGTGTGTTTGGCCACACAGGTCTCTGGTGAGACCCCAATCACCATCAGCCTCTCTTCCCTTCTTGCGGGGGGGGGGGGGGGGGGGAGGTGAGGAAGGGACCCCTACTCATCTTAATTTCCCCCTCCTATCCACATCCCGAATTAGCCATGTTAATTAACAGAGATGCAAATAGTCACGGCCCAAAATAAAGGTTTTTAACAAGAAGTAAAAAGAGACCTTACAAATCCAACAGAAAAATATAAAAGAAGAGGGAGGGAGAGAAAGAAACGACCGACCCAAAGCTAAAGGTCAACCTACAAATAATTAAGGAAATGAGAAAGCAAAAGGACAGGTCAGGACTTCCCACAGGGGTCTGAAATTTTCTGTTTGTATCTCTGGCTTCACATCAAAAGTGAGTTATGGCAGAGAGGACAATGTTCTGGGGAAGAGAAGAAGGCACAAAGATTCTAGAGTCCCACACAGGCCCGGGACTTCTCTCCCTACATCGCATTCAAGATAACTTTCTGTTCCCTTTCCCCCTCACTCATTTCAAGAAATAAATTATTTAATTGTTTTCAAACACGGCATTCCTAGAGCCCAAAGGTACCCCTTGCTTCCTTAAAAACTAAGCATCTTCCAGTTCACAGTTTTTTGCCCTCCATACTCTGACAATACCAGCCTGTCAGAGGGTGTAAACTTCTGTCAAAAAAATAATAACAGTAATAAATAAAAATCAGACCTTCAGCTTCCCATAAAAAAAAAAAAAAGATAGAATAAATATGAATTTGAAGGGGAATTCTGCCAAAACCTGAACCTCCCAAATCTGGTTCAGCCACATTCTTGCCCACAGCCTGTACTTCTCGGTGCCTCCCTACATTTTTCAAAATGCAGCTGCACAGACCTCTTAAAATTCAGATTTCTAGCACCTATAATTACAGGGCGCTCGAGCCAGGCTCCTTTAATTAATGAACCTGACTCCTCTCTCTTCAAAGGAAATCTGCATAAGGGATATATCACAGGGGTGAACTGACCCCCAATCAGCACTATCTGCTCACTGTGCCTGATGGCAACCAGCACTCTGCACCTCCAACAGGAGAGTGAGGTTGTCCCCACCCCCCCCAACCGAACCCTCCCCCCCTACACACCCCAATCTGGCACAAGCCTATTATGCGGTTAAGGCCATAAAACATTTCTTGGAACTTAAGGGAAGAGAAGCAAGCTTTCCTGGGTGTGACCAGCAAAACCCAAAGAGAATTAGATTCCCCCTGGTCCGAGCACTCCCCGATTTCACTTTCTTCCCTCTGCCAGGATAAAGTGGGGAGTGGAGGCAGGAAAGACAGCCACTGTTCAAGGGTCAACAAAGCCAACAGAGGGAGCAGGCCGGGGCTCTGACAAACTCTGGAAAAGAAATAAACACAACAGACCTGGGATTGACATTTCATCCCAAACCCGAAACGGAACTGGCAAGGAAGGCCGTGCCTCTTTAAAGCAAAACAGGTGGAGAAGGGGTCATGACGCGAAGATACTGTTCACAAGGTCTGGAGAAGGATCTGGGCACGTCCCAAAGATGACAAACTGACCTCAAGATCTGTTACCCGGGGGGTCCTCACCCACTCCTGATCCTACTCGCTTCTAAACCAATACTTGATTGCCAGTTTTGAAAGAACTGGTTTTCCTTCTGGCTGTCTGGGCAGCACAGCCTAATACTGTTTGTATCTGCTGCCCATGCCAGGACAGCCTATAGCCGCTCCTGCAAGTGCTCATAAGCTGGCTTGTAACCGTGTTCACCAGGGAGCAGGCTGCCTTTGGCTGCGACAGAAACTGGAAATGGCTGCAAACAAAGCCACAGCTGCCAGACCAGACAAGGCCGAGGTCAAATCAAGACGACCGGAGGTAAAGTTTCAGGTAGGAGATCTGAGATCCAGTAAGAGACTCCAACGGGTCTGGCAATGATGAAAACAGGTTTTGCCCAGTTACTCCCATCTGATAACCATTTCACAAGGGTCCCTCAGGCCCACAGCAAACCCTGTAGACCAAATTTGCGTCACTGGCCAAGTAAACACACCTCTTCTACAGGTAGGAGAAAAGTTCTCAGACTATGTACCCAGTAACACATTTTCTGCAGTTTTCCCAGTTTCTCGTGTGATTCAGGCCAGAAAGCGAGGCTGGGGAACTACCAGAGAATAGCACTGGGCTAACGAATGAACACTTGAGGCGCACTCTCCCGGCTTCTTAGTTCTTCCTAGGGCACTCGACAGCACAGATGCCAAAAACTGAATTCAGTCATTCCGTATTCTGCCGGGAAAGGGGGCTTTAACTATCCAGTGAGTTTCCGCTGTTGTGAATATGATTTTAGAAGACGGGGGAACAAGGAGTAACATCAGTCTCTCCAGGAGTTAAACCCTCAAAGCAAAGTGAGGCATGATCAATGACCAACCACTGAGTCAAACGCCACCGTACCCGTCTTGTTTCTGACCTGCCGCCTCTATGCCCAATGGCCAGAGGCCAACACCGTTTACCATCTCTGCTCTCCCATTAGATCTGTCTCCAAATCCACCAGTACACTGCGACCTGGACCCAATGACCAGGGGGCTACGGGGGAGTTCCGGGCTGAGGGTGTCACCGATGATGATAAGGAACAACCACTTCCATATTCCCAGACACAGGCAGCCAGAGCCGGGTGAAGGATTTTTTCTAATTTGGCTTGGTTTTCCAACCAAGACATGCTCAGAGCTCATTGGTTTTTGAAGCGGAAGCATTTGATTTTCTAACAAACAAACAATTAGAAGCACGGGACCAGCGAGAACACGGAATTGAGGAGGAAGGGCGGGACAGGCGAAAACGCAGGGCTGGGAGGCAGCTGAGATCAGGAATGTCCAAGGCTTCTGGGCATGGGAGCTCACACCGGCCAGCCAGGCACTCTCTTCCCAGGGTGTCTCTGGGGGAAATCACCCATCGATCCTAGGACACACGCGTTCGAGGACCAATCCTTTACCTCAGAGCAGCCTCTGCCTCAAATTCCTGCTTGCGCTTTAATGTTTAAATTATTAAATGCATTAATGTATTTACATTATTCAAGTCTTATGTGCATTTTTCTGAGATAATTTATGTATAAGAGTTTGAATGTCCATGACTGTTAATGTCTACAACCCTTCCTGTTCATTATTGATTCTGGAAGAAAAAAAAAAAGTCAGAGTTTTAATGCCTTATTTTTAATGTATTAAGAGTCTGAATAAGTGCATTCTCTTTTTTCTTTTGTAATTTCATAATTTAAGTAGTGCATTTATTAAACTGACACAGTATGAATTGTGGTGAAGCCTGGCATGGCTCCACGCCGCCGGAACAGCCAGCTGGAGGAGCGCGCCCGCTCCTCGGGGACCAGGCGGCAGCTCAGCGCGCTTCCCACCTCCGCCAGGCCAGGACCGGGCAGAGGAACGGCGGCAGGCACTCGCCGAATCTGGGCTCTGCCAGGAGAGTTCTCTTCCTCCGTTTTAGAGTTCCTGCCCAAAGCCTCTCTCCTTGTTAAATAAGGGTTTCCCGAGTGCTGCGGAGCTGCCTCTTTTTATTAAGGTGGAAGTTTTCTGCTTGTCGCAAGTCCACACCTGCCAGACTCCGGCTGATATCCAAACAGAGCTGGCCATCAGCACACAGTTTTCAAGAAGAATAAAGAGGCTGGGGCTCGGCAGAGCAAACGCAAGCAAACGCAACTGTTTTTAAAAGGGGGTCTTCTCAAAATGCAGACAAACGTCTCAAAGACAAGACCTCCAACTTGGGCAGAACTTCTTTCTTTTGAGATCCAGTTTCCCCAGCAGAAAAGCCCTCTTTCAACTATAGCCAACAGAGCGACAGTGACACCCAATGGCCTCTTGGTTCAATCCCAACTGAGCATTCCTCGTGGCTTTCCCGGAGGCAGGTCTCAGGCCCAGAGCTCCCGTGTGAACATGAAAGCACGAGAGAAAATCAGGTATCAGCTACTCATCAAGAGACCGAACTGCTCATGGACAAATTTCCTGCCACTCCACGGAAGACATATACACACTGTATGTGATAATGCACGTGTGTGCAAACTGCAGAGCAGAGCACGCATCAGTACAGCCTCTTTCTGGGGGGGAGGGGGAATGGAGGGGTGTGAGCACGTGTGCACACACAGGCGCACAGACGCACAATACGTGGACTCCGCAACACCGTACAAATCAACTTGAAGTGGGACAAGGGATGCCAGAAGTTGCTCGCTGCGGTTTTAGGACCTGACTCTGCCGTTTCTGTCATACGTGTACAGATACACGCTTACAATACATACACATGATACGCCTTTTCAGTGTATCTTCCCCCTTTCTTTTTTTTTTTCTATTTTTCCCTGTTTCCTTCTTTTCTTTTTTCTTCTTTTCTTTTTTGGCTACTCATTACCATTCTTTAACTGTTACAATTTATATCAGCATATAATGTTAAATAATTACAGGGAGCAGAGCTCACTCTAGTGAGGATATAAACGCGCTGTGGGAATCTACAGATTTAAACAAATAACACTCACAGCAGGGGGTGAGCGGATGAATTAGCATTAATATCCTGCCTGGGAGATCCCAGTGCACTGGTACTGCTTAAATACAGATCTTTTCTGTAACAGTCAATATGACAGCTCCCGGCAATACGGCCCCTTTCCCTTTCCCAGTCAATATAGCAGCCAGTGAAAATAGAAACGTCCCTGTAGCAATCAATATAGCAGCCAGCTAAAATAAACCCTTCCCTTTTAAGGGCTATATAATAGTCAGCTAAATGGAAGAATTGGCACCCCTGCTGGATAGCTCAGCAGAGAAGCCAAGGAATGAACAGGCCACGAGCACTAAAATGATCCCTCTGCTTCTCAGATCGGCCCTGCCCAGGAAGGGAGAAAACATCCACAGGTAGGGAATCCAGAGGGAGCCTGCAAGGGACACTTGGCAGGCTGCTCCTGGTCCCAAAGAGCAGAGATGTTCAGGTCACACTGCAGGCTTCCAGGCACCTCTCATGGAGGTTTAATTTAAATGGCCAGAAATTCTAGAATCCTTGCTCAAATGGTCAGCTGGAACAGGGGAACATCGGTCTCCAGTGGGACGGGGGGGGGGGGGGGGCTTGGGGGGTGGTGGTGAGAGTATCTTGATGTGAACCCTGAGCCCCCCACCCCCACCCCGCCCGCCCGCTCCTGCGCTGTTCCCACCCTGCTCCCACCCTAGCCCCAGAAGGGAAGAGTATTAAGTTAACAGCCTGTGGTTTTCTGTTTTCCAGCAGCAAGGATGGCGACTGTGTCAGAATCAGACATCCAGCCAAGTGGGTGAAAAACAGAGCATTCTGTGTTGAAAGCCACCCAGCAGATCCCCACACTCATTTTTAAAACTCACCACCATCAATCTATTAAGTATTGTAACACAGATATCATATCCCTCACCCCCACCCTGCTTCACGACGTGGAAAACACTCTCCGTCCTTGGAGACATATAGGAAAGAAGTTTAATTTTAACAGAATTCAGAGGATGCCTTGCTCTGAAGGCCCAAATAGCCCAAAAGCCTTTAAAAAGAAGAAAAAGAAAAACAGCAAGGAGTGTTTGATTCAGAGAGGTTCCTAGGCATTTGAAGTTATCACTCTTTTTCATTCTAACTAGCTACTTCTATAATTAGTTCTGTTGGATTTATGGATGCGACAAACGTGGACTCTAACCACTGGCACGAGTACAGGTTTCCAGCCGACACTCCTGAAGTTAATGCTGGGATTCTGTTATGCTCCAAAGCAGATGAACGTGAGGGACCCGCCCCGCCTTCATTAAAATTCCACAATCTGTCTGCCATCCTTTGGGGAAATCCGCCGAGGGTCCCTGTTTCCCTGGCCAGGTGTTGAACACCCAGTGATGCTCATGTCATCAATCAGGTGACTCAGTCAAGTGCCACAGTGTCAGAAACCGCCGGAAAAAAAAGATCCTGCAAGTCCTGGTTTGAGAGCTCAAGTCCTTAAAAATTTAGATCCCCACATCCCACCTAAGCCGTTAAGACTCAGCAGGTGCTCTCTACTTCAGGAATTCCAGTTAAAGGCATCTCAGGAGCGGCGAAAAGGTTAGCATGCTTGACGGAGGCCCTCTCAGGGCAATCAGCATTTTGTTGAGGGAGCCTGGCACTCGGTTCTCCGGTCCATCTTGGGAAATCCTAGTGCTGTCAGCCCCCCTGTGATCGTGGCAGCCACAAGGGCGGAGATGGATACGTGGGGAGACCTGGGGTGTACCCACAAGTGTGCAAAACGCAGATTCACGAAAGGTGAGTAGCTGTTACGATACGGCATGGCGCTTAGCTTCCAGAGCGGACGCCAATGAGTGCTTTATAAACTCTGGTGTGCACGGACGTCTGTGTCCAAGTCTAAGGTCCAGACAAAAACTCAGTTAGGTGGCTGGAGAGCGCGCGGCATGATGTGAGCCAAGGTCGCTTCAACTGCCGTGATGGTTCTCAGAAGGCGGAGGGGAGGCAGGAAGGGAGGGAGAGAGAGAGAAAGAGAGAGTCATGAAAGAGAAACGAATTACGGAAGGAAAGGAGAAAGGAGAGGCAAGAGAGAAAAGATGACAGAGGACACGGAGGGAACAAAATGAGAAAGAAAGATGCAAAGAGCTTTCAGGGCATTTTACGAAACGACAGTTGCAATAAAACAAATAGAACGGTGAGTCATCTGGTTTCCAACTTCTGAGTCAAAAGGGGCTGTTTCTAGACAAACTGCAAAGTGGCTCTGAGGCCTGCACACTCACGATGCCTCTCACAGCGACCGAACAGGATGTGGGGAGCGGACGGGGAGGTGGGAGTGAGCACGGTCTTCGCCGGTCCCAGTGTCACTGCGAATAAAGACTGTCAAGATTTAAACCATAATAACGGAAAGGCTATAAAGGTCTCAGCTGTAATGTTTCCTCTGATGTTCCCTGTCATAAAATGCCCACTTGATGTTGCTTACGTGGCAATGATACAGTACACACCCGCGTACGTATGCACCAGTGGGAACCTTGCACCCTGAGTCCCCAGGCAGGAGCCGGGCAGCAACTGTGCGCTCCAGTTCCCCAGCTCATCATCACCATCTACCAAAGTGAGCACACGCACACGCGCGCGCACACACACACACACACACACACACTCCACAAATATGTACTGAGTGCCTACTTCCTGCCCACAGCGGCGCTGTAAGGATATCTGCCCATCCCAGAGAGGGATTAGCAAGGTGCCTGGGTGCCAAATGCCCAGGAAACAAACAAACAGACCACGCACTCTGCTTGGAATTCCGGCCGTACAACACGGGGTCTCCTGTGCTACGTCTGCCCCTAACAGCCTGACGCCGGAGCTCGGCAGCCTAACGCTGAGATGCAACCTCCCCACACTCCCGCCCCCGGTGCCTCCTGTAACATAAATCAGACAAACCCTCGAAAAGGGGGCTAAACTGGGCACCCACAAAGACTCGCCTTTACTTGGACTCAGCAGACAAAACTACAGAAAACCGCTCATTGCAAGTGCATCTTTTATCTGCCGCCTGCCACCTAACCATCGTAGGCCCAGAGGGAACCGCAGAGAAAAACAGAAACAAGACCTATGTTGATACTTCACAGACGTGACCGAGAAGCAGGAACTCAGGAAGAACAAGATGGACACGAGAACCGCACACAGAGACAGATAAAAGGAAGTCTGTATCTGTAAATCGGGGAGGCCGGGCAAAGCACTGGGGAAAGCCAAGGTACAAAATTAGGAAAGGACTGATCTAGTCGAGCCCGGCTCGGTGGCAGATACAGAGTGATAACTCACATTTGCTGGGCGGGCAGCCAGTGCCAACCACAAGCCATCGCTGGGCCGTCTTCCCTGTTGATCTGTAATTGGTGAGTCTGTGATGGAGCTACCAATTATCTTTAGGCCCCCTGTATTTAGTTCACAGACAAAGGGAAGCAGGAGAGACCAGTTAGTAATGAGTAAGTAATGGCCACTAAAATACATTGTATTTTACGGAGCTGCTTCGGCAGGAAAAGCCATTCGGAAAATAAAAAGGGAAAGAATAAAATAAGCTAGAGAAACTCAATTTTCTTCTCCCTTCCTCCCAAAGCCACACTTAGGATAAAATGAGGTTTGTGCAGGTTAATCCTTATGAGGTAAGAAAAAAATGATTAAATACATTAAAAAAATCAATTGTACATCAAACCAAATCCAGGAACTGCAAAAACAAACACCACAGCATCCCTCCAGCCGGCATCAGCTCTGCCAGTCTGGTCAGTGGGGGATACCCCCACCTGATGGAGCCCGCTGACGTAACGGAAGATAAGCAGAAGGGGGAAGAGAGTGGAGCTGGGAGGGCTGGGGCCAGGGGGAGGACTACAGATCTGGATTTCACCGGAATAAAGTTATTTCTAGGCACTACAAAGAACGACAGAAAATGCCATATAAGCGGGGCTCTGGAGACCAGGATGGATTCTTCAAAGATCCGATAGAAGTAACCATAATTGTAATCACTTGATAAACAGAAGTTATAAGCCACTTCACTGTCAAATGACTTGCCACTATGTCTAGTTTTCTTCTGTTCATTAGCAGATTCTATTAACTGCCATTTTTCAGACCGACAACGGAGAACGAGCTGGAGAGGTGGGGCGAAGAGGCATGCCTTTGTCTCCGAGGAAAGCCACTCTCAGGGCTGGAATGGAAACTCCCACCCTTCCCCAGGTCCCCTCTGGGGTCCTCGGGGACGAAAGCCCGCAAGCTCGCAGAGCCCCAAGAGCGGCCGTCAGTCAGCGGCTCCTCCCACCGTGGAGTCAGGGCTGAGAATTCTTAGCTAATCCTAAATAAACCTCCCAGGGCTGAAATGTCGTGGCCAATTTGCTTCTCGGTGTGTACTGCAACCATCCGGTTCTGCCTGCAACCGACCCTTCTCCTTTTCGTCACTTGGCCTCAGCCACACAACTGGAAGAAGATCTGAGAGCCAGGGCCATGGTGAAATACGGGCTTGTGGGAGGCTGGGTGCTAGTTACTCACTTCAACAAGGCACGAGTTGGCCATATGTCAGGCCTGGGCCCCAAAGTCTCAAAGAACTGGCAAATCCAAAGTTTCCCCTTCAATGTGCTGGTGCGGTGAGTCATTTAGAACCGTACAGAAACCTGTGCGAGATGGGCTTGCGGGGGGAGGGGAGCTGAGGGAAGCAGCGAGAGGAAGAACAGGTAATCAACCACAGGACAGTCATGTTCCCAGCAGAGTAAAGACACATGCCCACAGGGGAACATTTCAAAACATCTACACGTGATTAGAGAGGGTTATCAATGGCAACAAGCAAGATCTGACAAAAAGATTTCACTCTCTTAAAGACATCTCTGCGACTCTTATGACTCTTATCTTCAAAGCCGGCGAACTCTGCTGTTAACTCTGACAGTGAGGGATTTGTGGGTGCCGACGGGGACGCAGATACAGGATCTACCTGAGGGGGCAGAGAAAGCAGGGATGGGATTTCCTGGATCCTGCAGTCTCTTCACTTATGCGGATTCAGGTGACTCCCTGAAGACCTGCTCAGCCCGAGTCAGAAGCAAACTGCTCAATTGTGGAACCTCTCCTCCTCCAGCAGGAGGGAAAACAGCAAGCAGCTGCTGCCCCCTAGAAGCTACCAGGGACACGGCACTCTGCTCTAGCGACACAGATGAAAAGATCCTATTATCTCGCCTCGATCCTGTAACCTGTCATTAGTGAGGTACATGGGTGCAGACGCCTCCTCCAGCACGAGGAGGCCCACATCACCTGTGATAAATTAATAGGTGCCTTTTCAACAGCTCAGAAGCATACAAAAGACTCCAACCAGGGAGCGCACGAAAGCAGCAGCTTCAGAGACAGCACAGACTCACCAGGCAAGCCCCTGAACCGGGCCCAGGCCCCTCCTGAGCGCCCCGCCTGGAGGGGGAGGCGAGGTCAGCGGGCTGTCCCCGGGGGCTGTCCCCGCCTGCCCTCCGGACCTGCTCCCCCTGCTCCCGTGTGTGCGCCCCAGAGCTCAACATCGCGCACTTAAATCCCAGTCCCGCCCCTTGCAACACCGATGGCCCTGGGCTTGTTTCCTCGCTGTAAACCGAGGAAAAGAGTAGTTCTCACTAACAAAAATAAAGAAACCGGCGCCAAGGCCAGCAGATGACACAGGGGAAGCCCTCCTGACCTCGGTCATCAGCGCTGGTAATTGGTCAGTTAATCGAAAAATCAGTTAAGGCCGGGAATCATTCAAGTGGAGCCTACCCTATATACCTTAAACATTTTACATGAACTTAAAACCTATAAACGTACAGTCATTTGCTAATCTTTTGATGTGGAGCCAAGACCTTTTCTTTGAGTGTGGGCCCACAGACTGATGTTCCCAGACGCCTTTCTTGCATAAACCCCACCCACGACACACCCTTCACAATTTCTAAAGCAAAGCGAGAACTTAAAGGCACTAGCAACGCAAATCAAAGCACTGAATACTTCGAGATTTTTATGGTCTTCCCCAGTTTAACTGTCATCTCGCTCTCACCTGAAAAGACATTTTATCTGCAATTCACATTTACCAAAGCATTCAGCCCGGCTTTTACCGAACCCTCTTCTCTCATTTATGTTTATAAACCTCTCTGTATTTGTAGCTCCCTCTGTTCACTTCTGCATTTCACCTGCTTACGGCATATTTAACAAAACTGCCTCATTCACTACCAAGTACAACCGGGCACGCACAGGTTCGGGGCGAGCCAATGTGGGTCTGCAGAATGGGCGTGGGTGTGGGTGTGACCGGCCGGGGAGCCCGTCAGTTCAGAGCACCCAGGGCCTCCTCCGGGAGCTTCCACGGTGCCACAGCAGCGAGCCAGTCCCTTCGGGGAGTGTGTCTAATGCGGGCTCTTGACACTTAAAAAAAAAAAAATCATGTATTTATTGATGCTGCCGCCCCTTCATGCGACAAGAGATTTGAAATGACTCGCCAAAGTACACACGAGCCCCAAGGATGCGGCAAAAGGAAAGCAGAAGGAAGGGGGAGAAACGACGTTTAACAGACGTTGTCTACTTTTTCCTCTTCTCCATCAAACTCCATCCGCAGGGAACTGTGGAAAAACGAAACCATTCATACAAATAATCAGCTTGCGTGCCTGATCCTGTTGGCAGCTCCTCCCCACCAGGCTGGAGAAAGCTGCCCTGCCCCAGAGACCCTCTCGCTGGGGCCCAATCGGCCAGAGAGAGAGAGAGAGAGAGAGAGAGAGAGAGAGAAAGGCCTCTTGACGGACACTTCTGGGTGAGGGGTGTGACTGCTGGCCCAGAGCGCCACCCCACAGACTCTATAAGCACACACAGGCCCCTGTGCCACCGGGGATGCTGCTAAGGCAGGAGGTCACAAGGGTGGCAGCGCGTCTTTTTCTCGACAGGGGCAATTTATCCGATCCACTGGGGGCCATGAGTTAGCTCCTCTGTGACTCCAAGCGTCAGAGAGCGCCCCCGGGTAGATTTACCTCAAGAATCACTCAGTGTCGGCCCTATCTCTAGACTGTTCAGACAAACTCATAATGGCAGGGAGAAGATTTGTGGAGCAACAAGCATAAATCTTGGTTATAACTACAAACCATAAAAGAAAGCAGGGCTGGGAGGGAAGAAGGAAGGGCGGCGAACACGTCCTTCTGCAAAGCACCACTTCATCTTCCTGCGGCTTCTCCGAGCACCGAAGTGGGATTAACTACAAGGTCGTATTTTTCAAACCCAAATTGGTCTGCATGGTCTGAGACTGGGCTAAAATATTTTAAACTGAAATTATCCTGGAAAACGGCGGGCACGTGGCTGTCCTCAGCGCGACGTGACATGCAGAGGTTCTCAAACCAGGGACGCGTGGGAGATTTCCTGAGTTTGCCACACGGAATACCCACCTTTTAAGTCGCACTTAAAACAAACAAACACGCAAAACCAACAACAACAAAAAAACACTTTTAAGTGAAAAGTCTTTCAAATAAGATAATGATTGATTTTAAGTAAAAGAAAACCCTCTGAACGTCCCTCCGCCCAAACAAGAGCTTCCTTTAACCCTCCTCAGCAATTACTAAGGGCACCTGAAGAACGTGGAGACTATCCCCAGGAGACAGGGAGCAAACTCGGCCTTTCCTTCTGGAAGAACCACATGGGTGACAAGATTACAGCCCAAACTCGCCCCATTGCTGTGCGGCTCTGCGAAAGGCACATGGGTGCTGGGCTCCTCGGTTCCCAGGTCTCAAAGTAAGGACACTTGCCTGGTTGGTCACCCAACAGTCAGGGCCTCTGACTGCAGGAACTCTAACAAATAGCAAGTATTACCGTGCAAGCCAGGAACCCAAAGTATAAACAAAGATGAATAACCATTTCAAATTCCACTTCCTTAATTATTACTCCTCAGAGTTTCGATTCATCTAATAATTATTTGTAAAAGGATACCTTAAAACTGGAAAGGAAAAAAACAAAAAACAAACCCACCTCTTCATTTACCTGGAAGAGGAAAGAACTTAGAGGGCCCCACCTAGTCTATTCAATAAACCCCATCTAGAACAGGAAGGACGAAGTAGGAAGAGACAGTAATTTCAAAATCAGTAAGTGGCCTAGAGATTACAGACAAGCCACCCAGAGCTGGAATGAGGCTGTTCTCAAGTTCATCCAGCTCTGCGGATTCTCATCAGCTTCCTCCCCACCAGGACCTGCGGGACTCTCTGGCACCCTCCCAACAAGGGGCAGGGGTCAGTGTTTAAAAACAAAAGTAGCATTTGCTTCGTATACGCATCTCTACTGCTGATGGGAGGGGAGTGGGGAAGGAGGAGAGCCCAGCACCTGCCCTATCTGAGCAGCGCCAGGCCTCAGGTCGGCTCACAGGATGAAGGCAGCAGCAGAGACGTGTCCCACCAGCCCCGCCCTGCAGTAGACAACTGATTTCAGTCCCAAGTTTCTCAGCAGTAGTTGTGAGGCGTCCTCCCCTCCCTGGCATGAGTTGCTATTAATGGTTTAAGTACCAAAATCTGCACAAGATTCACTTTTTTTCCTCTTTTTTCAGTTTACTTATTTTTGCAGAGAGACGCTTCATTCTGAAGGATGACATTCGCATTAAAGATTTTATTTTTAAGTAATTGCTACACCCGATGTGGGGCTCGAACTTACAACCCTAAGAGCAAGAGTCACATGCTCTACTAACTAAGCCAGCCAAGCGCCCCAAACTTGATTTTAATATTGTATTCATGAAGGTGTTTCACAAGCACATGGGTAATAAAACTAGCCCATTAAGAGATTTCAGGAAATTGTCTTTTTTTTTTTTTTTCAGGAAAAATAAATAAATATGGCAGATCTAAAGTATTAAGCATTATTATTTTAAGAATCTCTAGTGGTTGATTTCTATGCTGAGCTAGGTTTACTCAAGTGAGCTGTGATTTCCATTCAGGGACATCTGTCTGGATACAGGTGAGTGCGGTGACATTATAGGGATGATCTGAAATCTGATCTACTTACTTAGCTTTAAAAGTGAATCCTGGGGCGCCTGGGTGGCTCAGTCGGTTGAGCATCCGACTACGGCTCAGGTCACGATCTCGCAGGTCAGTTCGAGCCCCGTGTCAGGCTCTGTGCTGACAGCTCAGGGCCTGGAGCCTGCTTCGGATTCTGTGTCTCCCTCTCTCTCTGCTCCTTCCCCCACTCACGCTCTGTCTCTCTGTCTCTCTCTCTCTCAAAATAAATACATAAACATTAAAAATAGTAATAATAATAATAATAATAAAGTTATGTAGTTTGGGACTACAGGGGTGGAGGGATGCGGGGAAAGGATATAAACCAAAAAAACAAATCAGAACAAAAAAACTATACCTACAAGTCAGAGGAAGAAAGGAGGGCAGGAGACTCATCCATTAGGAAGAACGCAGTGTCAAAGAACAAAGAGCCAAAATGCTAGCTCAACCCAAATGCGTAAGCATTGCATAAAGCAGGTGAGCTGTAGGGTTGCTAGATATTGAAGACGTCGTGTTGAAACCAGCGAGCAACAGGCAAACAAAACCTCATTTATTGCTCACTTGAAACAACCACAGCTCATATGACTAAAAAGACTCTCAGACGATTACTTAACCCTAGTTTCTGTACCCCGGCAAGGCAGGAACCAAGTTAGTCGATGCAAACAAACGTCCACCCATTTAGAGACCCATTGGCCAGGTGGGGCTTGATCCTGCGAGAGCGGTACAGGGACCTGACTCTGGGCCCGAGCACATGCCCACACAGGTGATGAGAAAATTCAGGCCTTAACAGAAGGTTTTCAACAGGTCGGGGGCAGGGGCTGGGGAGCTGGAGGTCAATATTCTGGAGGACTGTCAAAACTCCTTGCCCTAGGAGGCAAAGCTCAGGGAAGAAAGTATAAAGAAGAAAAAGCCATCAGCCGTTTTAACTTTGGCATAGTTTTATCATCAATAATACGGACATTTCAACTGGGAGTTTACAAAATTTATCAAGACCGGTCTGTTCACCAATCTCCAGCCCTGAAAACATTACGACATCATACAGCAACTCTCTTGCTAATACGGCCGGGATTGCCGGGGTGAGTTCTTTAATGGGGGACGAGGAGTACTGAGGAGCAAGAGAAGGTAACACAGTCACTACCTGGGTGGAATCCAGACAAGGGGATGGCTAAAAACACAAATGTGTCATTTAAGAGATGACAAGACAATATTCCTCACCACCAAAATCACAAGACAGTTTTTATGGTCCAGAGAGGGCAAACCTGAAGATCGGGTCCTCCTTCTCCAGCAGATAAAAGCAAAATAATAATGCAGACACCCGAATGTCACCTGTCAATGTCATCTGCACCGTACTGATCACTCCACGGAGTCTCGTGTGTCATTAACTCACTTTTCTAATAAAGGGAAAAATTATTCCAAAGTGATCATCTACTTCTGAAGACAAAGAATAAGATTATATGCCTTCAGCATCCCATGCTTAGTTAGCCCTTTTAGTGTAGAGAAGAACCGGCAGCTTCCATGAAAGAATTTCGTGGAAAACATGCTCTCAGTTAAAAACAAAAACAAAAACCACTTAGCAGGGTGTTCCCCCAACACTGGAAAATCCTATTCCTCAAGACCTGGCTTCAAGTTTCACAGAAACCATCCCTAAGTATACCCCAGCCAGAACTCTTCCTTCTCTGAATAATGAGGGCTCTTAGACTCCCAGCCAGGCAATTCTGCACCAAATTACATGCGATTTTGTACTGTTTGCTAAAATTATATATGGTCTTGTACTGTCTGCTAATTGTTTCATGTGTACAAATGCCTTTTCTTCCCCAATAAAATGCATAAATTACGGAAGAAGGCTCAGTTTTATCCTTCAGCTGTCTGTTCCTCCTGAGCATCCAAGAGACGATGGCTAATGCACACACCTGAGAAGCCTGCCCTGTGGAAGCGGGGCTCGGGCAGTGCTGGGAGTCTTCTGTGGGTGGGGGAGACCACCTCATCCCTTCGCCAGTGCCCTGTGACTCTCACCCAGCCTCCTGCCAGCTCAAAGTCCTGTACCCCGACCCGCCACATGAGTCCTTGCTGGCCCTTGGCGGGCCCCTCTGCCTGGCACCCTCCCACCTCCACTCTCAAGAGGCAGAAGCAGCTCACACAAGACCATACAACTCGGCTGGTGCCCTCATTTAATCAGGCTGCTGCAAATGGTTGGCCAAAAGCAATAAGGGCATGACTGAGAGACTGTGGGAGTTTAATATAAAAAAATTAATAATAAAAAAAAAAAAAAGAAGGGAAGCAGAAAGGGTCTACCTTTTAATAGGGCCCTAATTACCCAACTCATAGGATCAGCCCAAATGAGATGGGAGTTTATTTCGGGGTGTTTTTTTTAATTATTGTTTTTTTTTATATATATATAAATTGCTGCTATGTGTTTTCTTTCCTCTGAGCAATTATGCACCAAGTACGTAAAGAAGGGGAAAAAATATTAATTAAATATAAGGTAATTGTAGAGTTGTCCTGGAGAGAATGAGTCTGAACTCTGGACGATCACAGGCTACTAGGGTTTGAAGACTGCTCAGGGCCTCCCAGAAAAGAAAGAAATAAACATACAACCAACCACCAAGCAGATGCAGCAGACAGCAGGAAAAGAGCAGTGCACAGAAACGTCAGCAGGGCCAAGGGGCTGCAGGGCTCCAAATACCCAGAAATTAGCGAGGCTGCCCGTGGCTTAGGGCTCACTGCTAGAAAGAACCCCCGAGGGTTTACCCCATTGCGCTTCAAGAGAAGGACCAGTCCCTCCACCGGTGATTGCCAGTTAAGTCAGTAGAGAAAAATGTAAAAGGAGGCTGAGAAGTAAAGGACTGCAGAGGACAAGCGTTCAGTTTGGACATGAGTCCAAAACCAGCCACAACTCTAGCCTGCGGGGCACTGACAGGCCCCGGGGGACACTCAAGCTCCTGATCTACGGGCCTGGCAAGGAGAAGCCTGAAGCCTCTGGCCTTCATACCACCCTGACCTCCAGACAAACCCAAGCAAGACCAGAAGAGTGAAAGGAAGCCATCGCGGGGTGCAGTGGGAAGGGAGCTGACGTGATAACAGTAGGTAACAGGACGGTGGCAGTGCTTCCCTGAATCAGCCCCAGCAGGGCTTGCATCACCCTGGTCTTTCTAGAGCTCAGCCAAATCCAACTCCCCTTCTGCCTCGGGAACCCAGGAACGGGCTACAATTCAGGCCTGTTCACGCCAGCTAAGACCTCACATCACCTCCTCCCACTACTGCTGGAGGAGAGGGAAGAAAAGCAGGCCTGTGACACGAAGGCTGGGTGTACATCCCGCAGCTTGCTATCACCAAACAAAGGCAAAGCTCTCAAAGCCGGCCCTCCATGAAACTTATCAGGCTGCTACAGAACAGGTCTTACGACCCAACGACCCAACGAACAGGATTTGCGGCAGGCCCTGCAATGCAAACCATAGAATGAAAATGGGGTGCGCTGGCAGGGACTGGGGCTCAGACAACCAGAGCAAAAGCACTTTGTGAAGAAAGCTACCTTCGGAACCTAATCCCAACTCCGCCTCCAAAGGTTTCAGGCATCCCACTGGTTACTACTGGTCAGCAACAAACAAAGTGGTGCACCACCCCATGGGGTGGATGCTTTCCCTTCCAGAAAAGACCAGGTTTTAGTAAGGAGACAGCTCACTAAATCCTGCAAGCCAGAGAAGAAGTCAGAAGTCAAAGGCCATTAAGTTAGTCTCCATATAATACCTACTTTTGAAGGGACACTGAAGGATGCAAAACTCCAGGATCATAGGTTTCTCCATACTCACACAGTATTTTAATTATTAGGAAATGATACTGTATATCTTGGGTACTCACCAGAGGCTCTCGAGGCACCACATTTTCACCTCCTGGAGTAGAGCTTGGCTGCAAAGAAAAATAGAAACAAAAATAAGATCACAGTGCCACCCAATGGACATCAAAAAGCCACAGATGCTTCATTCTCCAGCAACACACACCAACACCTGTTCCTCCTATTTCCCACCAGCTTCTCAGACTGTACATTGTTCTGCAGTGCCCTACCTGGAAAGAAGTAGCCCATAGAGTCTGAGTTAGCCAGTAAACGAGAACAGACTGCTGGGTTCACTGCCACAGCATCTCAAGAAGACTAGGTTTAGCTTAAGAGGGCCCAAGATCAACAGCTGAGCAGCAAGGGCCGAGGACTATCATGAGATCCACAGAAATAGCAAATCCAGAGGAAAGGCTTTAAGAGAGAGCAAAACTTCCCTTTTGTCATCTTCCCGCCTTACAGGGAAGAGCAGAGCGAAAGTGGAGAACCAGATCCAGCCACAAGGGGGCCCCAGTTGCCCATACTCAGGATTTTCTCCCAGCATCTACTTGGAACCAGGAAGCGAAGAAACTCTGGACACGGTTCTTATTTATCACCTGTCACTGAGGACACCAATCCGCAGGAGTAAAGAAAGCCAAGCTTGAATCAGTTTTGTAATTAAGCCAGTGCCAGGCTGACAGACCAAGCGGCAGGCAGGCAGCATGGGGTCTCAGCCTGGCTCTAGTCTGGGACCCTCTCCCCTCTCTGGATCTCACATTTGCCTCATGCTCACATTTACCTTCAACGCGGGGCCGATGGTCTAGCCAAATTTACAGAAAGGGAGAGACAGAGACAGACTCGGAGGAAACTCACAAATCTCCCAAAGAATAAAACAAGCAGTTTGAGAGTTATGATTAGTTTACTGTTACTGATGTTCAAGCCAATTTCCAATTGTCTACAGATAATATCCAGACAAGTGCAGCGAATCGGTGGGTCTCAGGAGCCAGCCGCCAGCCTCCATACTTCTCCCAGCTCGTTCAGATGGCAAGTGCCAGGCCTCCTCGGGGGGAAAAAAAAACCACAGAAGGTGGGAGAGGAAAGAGTCCAGGCCACAGAGGGTCTCCAAAGATTTCCTCACAACCAGCTGCCACTGTGCAGCTGGCACACAGCACAGTGGCAAGGACTCTGGCTGGGAGAAGGACTCTAGCTCCTCATCCAAAGTCCCGGGGCAAGGTCAGCCTGCATGAAACCAAGTAGAAAGTCTCCAGGAACCTGAGCACGCTTTCCCTTCCTCCTTCCCCCCTCCCTGCTCGCAGCAGCGATAACCTGCATTTAGATCTACGTCCACCTGCCTCCCAGCCTCCTCTGGACTCAACAAGTCCCTTAACAGGATTCATAATCCTCTCCCTCTGCCACACGTGTCCTCTTCCAGTATTCCCTGCCTGAGCCAAGGGCACAACCTTCCACCAAAATATACAAACTGGAGTCCAAAAGGCCATTCTTGATAGCTTTCTCCACCACTCACCAGAGCTAACGCATTATCAAGTCCTGCCCATATTCCTTCCTAAATATCCATGCAATCAGTCCATCCGCTTCTCTCTACTTCTACTGTCATCACTTGGGCCAAAGCTTCCAAAATCCCCTGCCTGGACCACTCCAATACCCTTCGCATCAGTGCACCCACATCCACGCTGGCTCTCTTCTAATTCGTTTCCCACGCTGCAGACGGACTATCATTTCAAAACAGTAAGAATCAGATCTCACCGCCCCCCCCCCCCCGCCAACCACCCCAGGAAACAGCTACCAACAGCAGCCCTAATACAGAAAACCTTCTCTGTGTGACTGCCAAGGCCTCACATCCACTGACTGCAACTCAGGTCTGTGTGACACACACTGCCCAGCTCTGCCCAACAGACACACGGGCCTTTGCACATGCTATCCCTGCCCGAGCCTCTGACAGTTCCACTTGGCTAAGTCACTTCCTTGGGGAAGCATTCTCTGACATCCACGACAGGGTGAAATCTCCCTATTCTATCCCAACACCATCCACCTCTCTTTCAAGGACTGAGAAGAAGTGCAATTTTACTTGTGTAATTATCTGACTGATGTCTGTGTCCCACACTAGATTATGAACTCCACAGGGGCAAAAACTGTCTGTGTGTGCTGCTCACTGCATCCCCGGGGCCCAGGGAAGTATGAGGCACAGATTAGGCCTTCCACAGATATTTGCTGAATGAACGAAAGGCAACAAAGAGTAGAATGGTTCTCACTCAACCGAATGGATTACAGAGTAAAGTTCATTATCTTCCTGAGGGCTTTCCTTCACTCCATTTGGCAAATATTAAGTGCTAACATTTATTTACCTCTTTCTTCATGTAATTCTACAATAAATGTATGAAATTATTGCTGATGAGGAAACAGAGGCAAAGGAGATAAATAAATAGCATGCCTGTGATGACCCAGCTAGCAACTGGTACTAAAGGGATTTGAACCATTCTACTTAAAATAATTGAGTTTTGGGGCACCTGGGGGGCTCAGTCGGTTGAGCGTGCGACTTCGGCTCAGGACATGATCTCGCGGTTCATGAGTTCGACCCCCACGTTGGGCTCTGTGCGGACAGCTCAGAGCCTGGAGCCTGCTTCAGATTCTGTGTCTGTCTCTCTCTCTCTCTCTCTCTCTCTCTCTCTCTCTGCTCCTCCCCTGATTACACCCTGTCTCTCTCTCAAGAATAAATAAAGAAAAAAAATTTTTTTAAATAATAATTGAATTTTGGGGGCACCTGGGTGGCTCAGTTAAGTGTCTGGCTCTTTCTTGATTTCGATGCAGGCCACGATCTCACGGTTTTGTGAGTTCGAGCCCCGCATTGGGCTCCGCACTGGACATGGGGCCTACTTTAAAAAAAAAAAAAACGGGGGGGGGGCGCCTGGGTGACTCAGTTGGTTCAGTGTCCTGGCTCAATTTTGACTTTGGCTCAGGTCGTAATTTCACAGTTAGCAGTTTTGAGCCCCACATGGGTCTCGGCACTGACAGTGCAGAGAGAACCTGCTTGGGATTCTCTCTCTCTCTCTCCGCCCCTCCCTAGCATGCTAGCATGCACACACACTCTCTTCCTTTCTCTCAAAATAAATAAACTTAAAAATTTTTTAAATGTAAATTAAAGAAAATAAAATGATCGAGTTTTGTTTGGATCACATTTCGTTAAGCAACACTCTTAATGCTACCCCCACAAATAATAATGTGGGTTATTTGACTCGACAAAACTAACTCAAACAGCTTTAATATTTAGGAAGCCTCATTCTGACTTAATCCACAGCTTTCTTCTTCCTAAAATACAAGGAATCACTATGAATCATGATCATATTGAACTTCCCTTAAAATGAGTTCACCTCTTGACTAGCTAGCATTTGCCAGAGGGAAAACAGTATACGGTGCTAAGTCTCTTTCATCATATACCCTTTTGTACGTTTTTACACTGTGAGCCAAGGAAGCGTATTCCACTTTAAAAATACATGAATGTTAAAATTTTTAAAAAGAAAGCTTCTCTCTCATTCTAACTCTCCAACACTCCCCTCTTCCTTCGGGGAACCACCACTGACGCTGGTTCCTTATAGATTCTTCCAGGCATTCAAAGCATTTAAGAACCCGGATGTGTGTGTGTGTGTGTGTGTGTGTGTACCCCTATCAAGGAGGCTGAATAGCAGCACTCTCCAAATTCCTCAAGTCTTGACCTCCAGAGCCTTCTGGGGTCTCAGCACACCAAAGCCAGGGCTCCAGGCTTAGTCTCAGAGCTGCAAGGAGGAGCAAGATTTCCCCACACCCTATTCCAACTCACAGTGGTACTGAGGTCTGTCAGACCTTATCAGTGAACTCACAGGGGGCTCCTCACCCGTCTAGGAATGGCCCAATACTGATTATATTCGAGATGATACTCCAGTTTGTGTTGAAATGTCTGCAGTCTACAACGGACCACCCCCCATTGCTCCTTCTCAACAGGTTCCTAAAGAGCACTGTTTCTTGGTAACCAAAATAGCCTTCATCCTTCCTACTCTCCGTATGGATTTCCTTGATAATACCACCCGAAATCCTTCACTGGGTTACTAGTTTACTATCTATCTAGTCCCACTAGATTTTTAACTCCTTAAAGGCAGGCACTTTACCATCTTACGGAAGGCTGATCTTCAGCACTTAAAATATCACCTGCACCCAATAAATACCTCAGGTTTTTTTCTTTTAATTTAAGACATGAAAACAAAGGAACCACTTCATATACATGCGCACAGAAGAAGCAAGCAGAGGACCACAGCAGGACACGTGGCCACTCCTGAAACATTTCACCTGCAACTTAACACAAACCTGGCCTACTCCCAGGGTGCAATGCTGTGGTCCAGGGATTCTCAACCCCAGGGCAGAAACACCCCCCACACACTCCAGAGAGGAATTTGAAAATGTGTGGAGGTGGGGCACCTGGGTGGCTCGGTCGGTTGAGTGTCCAACTCTTGGTTTCGGGTCAGGTCATGATCCCAGCGTCATGGGGTCGAACCCCATGCCGCGCTCTGTGCTGAGCGTGAAGCCTGCTTGGAATTCATTCTCTCCCTCTCTCTCTCTCTCCCTCCCCCTCTCCCCAGTTTGTGGGTATGCTCTCTCTCTTAAACACACATTCACTCTCACACACACACACACACACACACACACACACACACCCTGTAGAGGTGGTTCCGGTTGTCTCAGTGACCAGGGAATCTCACTGGCATTTAGAAGGCAGGGGCCTGGGAGGCTTTGCGTCCAGCAGTGCATGAAGAACTGTCCCATTCGAGCACCAGCAGGACCCCCGGAGAATCCAGACCATTGTGCTTCCTCTTGCTGACGGGGAGCACAGACACTCACCTTTAACGTGCGGCTCTAGGTGTCCCTTCAAAGAAGAGCAAAGGTCTGAGCAGCCGTCTGCCTGTCAGAAGCTCAGTCCCCCCGCACATGCAGGTCCGTCAGTCTCACGAGCCCAGCTCTTAGGAGAGCCCAGCACTCCTCAAACACCTACCCCCGCACCGACCCCCTTTCAGTGGTCAAATCTATTTTCTGGCTTGAGACAAATCCCTACAAATTAAATTCCACCTTGATCCTGGAAATCTTGACAGGGTGGTCTTGACTTTAAAAATAATAATAACATGGGGCACCTGGGTGGCTCAGTCGGTTAGGCGACCAACTTCGGCTCAGGTCACGATCTCACAGTTTGTGAGTTCGAGCCCCGCATCGGGCTCTGTGCTGACAGCTCGGAGCCTGGAGCCTGCTTCGGATTCTGTGTCTCCCCCTCTCTCTACCCCTCCCCTGCTCACGCTCTGTGTCTCTCTGCCTCTCAATAATAAATGTTAAAAAAATAATAATAATAAATAATAATAACAGGCTGAGAAATCACCAGCTGAGTCCCCCTGCAAAGGTATAAGAAGCAAGCTCTAAGGCAATGAATACACAGGCAGGATGCTTAGGGGCCAGAATGCAGAAGGCAGGAAGGGAAGATGAGCAAAAGGCTAAGACTGTTTTAAAAAACCAACGGACAAAAAAAGACCACAGTGGCAGACAGAAGTGCTCCCGGTTTGAAAGGCACAAAGGTGCTCTCACTCCTGCTGCCCAGGCACTGACCTCCCCCAGCCAGAAGGTGTGCCAAGTGCTGACCTTGAGGCACAGCAAAGACCAACTGCACACGCAGCTCAGGTCTGAGCAACTGGCAGAACATCCAGGTCTAGGTGTGCCCATGCCACACCTGCCAAGTGGCTGCGTAACTCTAGATATGTCCTAGGCCAGTCTGGCCTACAGTTCTTTGCAGAGAAGAATAAGTAAGGTTCAGTTCAAGAAATATTTTGTGAGCGGCACTGGCACAGAGGCAAGTGCGTGAACTACGGCACTAAAGACCGCGTGACTGCGGGTATACCGCTCAGCCTCTGAACCCCAGTTTCCTCATCCATGGAAATGATGGGAATGATACCACCACCTCACATTCAGGATCAGATGAGATAAAAGAAGTTATATCCTGTTACTCCTCTGCTCAAAATCAACCAATAGACTTCTGCTCTGTCTGTGATGGAGTAATTGAGACCAGACTTAACCTCCCACTGGTTACAAAAACTAAACAAAATAAATGACACCACCGTTTGTAGACATTAGACTGCAGTGATTCCTGATAGATCAGAAATGAATGATATGAGCCCCTAAGAACACCCTGGCTTTCTTCCGGGAGGCATGTTTCAGACCAAGAAGCCGGGGTGGGGGGGGAGGGCATGCAGTGGTCCCCACCAGAACATGGCAGTCTCTTGCTGAGTTGAGGAAACAGAGATAGGGTTCAGGGAGGCTAAGGCAGCTGAAAGTTAGAGGGCAGAGTTCCAGAGAGGAGAGGCGCATGCAGAAAGAGATCCAGAAATCTGCAAAGGGATTCCCTTACGACTTCGCTGAATATGAAAATGTGTGCACGCGCAGAGTGAACCTCCACAAGGCTCAGGAAGAGCGATGAAGAAGCAGAGTGGGCTGAACGGCTCCCAGAGCCCCCGTAGACCTCACAGGTCACAGGCACCGGACTGGCGTGTCCTCACTGCTCCGTCAGGGCACTCAGGACAGACCTGGAAGGGCCATATCCTGGTGGGGAGAGGGCAGATTATCCCTAGGGTAAAGGCCACCCTAGATCCACCCTTACAAAGCCTAAAAACAGGACTTGATGGGAGCACCTGGCTGCAGGTAGAGCACGTGACTCCTGGCCTTAGGGTTGTGAGTTCGAGCCCCATGTTGGATGTAGAGATTACTTAAAATCTTAAAAAAAAAAAACAGGACTTGACAGAATCAAAATGAACAAAAGTAACTTAACTATCCACCAGAATAAATCTCAACATGCTTTAAAGTATGACCACAAAATTCAGATCCTCAACAATGTAATATTCGCAGCACCCAGCATCTGATCAATAGTCTCACCAGATGTCCAGAAGCAGGAAAGTGTGATGCACAATAATAAGAAAAAGTAGAAGAAGGGGCGCCTGGGTGGCTCAGTCGGTTAAGCATCCGACTTCGGCTCAGGTCATGATCTCGCAGTTCATGAGTTCAAGCCTCTCTGAGCTGTCACCACAGAGCTGGAAGCCTGCTTCCAATTCTGTGTCTCCCTCTAACTCTGCCCTTACCCTCTCACACTGTCTCTCTCTCTCTTTCTCTAAATTAAATAAACATTTTTTAAAAAGTAAAAAATAAATAAATAAATAAAAGGAGTAATTTGCAGAAATGAAAACATTAAGACAGGTGTTATAACTTTATTCAAGAATTTAATGCAATTTTTTTATTTTATCTTATTTATTTCAGAGAGAGAAAGAGGGAGCATGAGTGGGGGAGAGGGGTAGAGAGAGAAAGAGGGAATCTTAAGGAGGATCCACACTCAACGTAGAGTGCATCACAGGGTTTGATCCCATGACCCTGGGATCATAACCTGAACCAAAATCAAGACCGGGACATTCAACCAACTGAGACACCCAGACATCCCTAATGCAATTTTTAAAATACATATACTGAGTCATTATGTTGTATGCCTGAAACTAATCTAATGTATGTCAATCATACCTCAATAAAAAGAAAACTGAAAGGAAAACAGGATCACAGTAGGGAGAGAAATATATCACATAAAAAGAAAATAGGACTTCTAGATGTAACTATAATATCAGAAATAAAAATTCCACTGAATGGGAGTGACAGCAGATTAGATACTATAGAAGAAAAGGTAAGTGCACTTGAAAACACAGTGACAAAAACTGACCAAAATGAAGGACAAAGGTAAAAAAAAGAAAAATATTTGAAGAAATAATGGCTGAAATTTTTCAAAGTTTGATGAAACTCCCAAATCCAAGAAGCTCAACAAACCCCAAGCAAAAAAACACACACGCATGCTAAGGTTCTATACAATGAAATTGCTAAAAACCCTCAGGGTGCCTGGATTAAGCATCCTACTTCAGCTCAGGTCATGATCTCATGGTTCATGGGTTCGAACCCCTCGTCAGGCTCTGTGCTGACAGCTCAGAGCCTGGAGTCTGCTTCCGATTTTGTGTCTCCCTCTCTGTCCCTCACCCATTTGTGCTCTGTCTCTCTCTCTCTCTCTCTCTCAAAAATAAATAAACACTAAAAAAAATTTTTTAATAAAATAAAAACCCATGAAAAGGGGGAAATCTTATAAGCAGCCAGAAAAAAAGAGATCACCTACAGATATTAACCAAGATTAAGAATGACCTCAGGTTTCTGATCAGAAGCTACACAAGCCAAATAAAAACTACAATGATGGGGTGCCTGGGTGGCTCCATCAGTTGAGCATCTGACTCTTGATTTTGGCTCAGGTCATGATCCCAGGGTTGTGGGATCAAGCCCTGTGTCAGGGGTTCTGCACTGAGCATGGAGCCTGCTTAAGATTCTCTCTCTCCCTCTGCCCCTCTGTCCCACTTGTATTCTCTCTCTAAAATAAAAAATAAAGAAATAATTTTTAGAATTAATAATACAAAAAAACCCAAAAACTACAATGGCCTCATATCTTTAAATTGCCCACAGGTGGGGATGCCTAGGTGGCTCAGCCGGTTAAGAATCCGACTTCAGGGGCACCTGGGTGGCTTGGTCGGTTAAGCGTCCGACTTCGGCTCAGGTCATGATCTTGCCGTCCATGAGTTCAAGCCCCACATCGGGCTCTGTGCTGACTGCTCAGAGCCTGGAGCCTGTTTCAGATTCTGTGTCTCCCTCTCTCTCTGTGCCTCCCCTGTTCATGCTCTGTCTCTCTCTGTCTCAAAAATAAATAAATGTTAAATGTTTAAAAAAAAAAAAAAAGAATCCGACTTCAGCTCAGGTCATGATCTCATGGTTTGTGGGATCAAGCCCCACGTTGAGCTCTGCACTGACAGCTTGGAGCCTGCTTGGGATTCTCTCCCTCCCCCTCTCTCTCTGCCCCTCCCTCCCTCCCTCCCTCCCTCTCTCTCTCTCTCTCTCAAAAACAAATAAACAGTTTTTTTAAAAAAGAATTTAAAATGCCTACGGGGGGAAAATTGTCAACCTAGAATTCCATATCCAGTGAAATTATCTTTTTTTTTTTTTTTTAAGTTTAAAACTTAACCTGCAGGGGAGCGGGAGGGGCAGAGAGAGGGAGAGAGAGAGAACCCCAAGCAGGCTCTGTGCTGTCAGCATGGAGCCCAAATGGGGGACTCAAACTCACGAACCATGAGATATGACCTGAGCTGAAATCAACAATCAGACGCTTAACGCTTAACTGAGTCACCCAGGTGCCCCATCCAGTAAAAATATCTTTCAAAAATAAATACAAAATAAAATGTGCTCAGTTCAGCAGTGCATACACTAAAATTGAAACAATACAGAGATTAGCACGGCCCCTGCCCAGAGATGACATGAAAATTTGGGAAGTGTTCCATGTTTTTTGTAATGTGTAGAATTGTTGAATCACTATACTGTGCACCTGAAACACTATACTGCATGTTACCTATACTTGAATTAAAATTTAAAACAATAAAATTTTAAAAATACAAAATAAAAGCGTTTTAAGAGGGGGAAAAAAAAGCCAGAAGAAATTGTATACCCATACCACAAGAATGCTAAAAGAAATCCCGTAAGCATAAGAAAACCAATACCAGATGAAAACTGGATGCACAAAAGAATGACAGAAATGGTAAATATGCTGGTAAATAGGAAAGATATCTTAAATATATTTATTTTATATTATTCATTTCTACTATTTTTTTTAATTTTAAAAAGATAACTTAAAATGCCCTGCAGGGTAGGGGCACCTGGGTGGCTCAGGTGGTTAAGCGTCCGACTTCGGCTCAGGTCATGCTCTCACAGTTCGTAAGTTCCAACCCTGAGTCAGGCTCTGTGCTGACAGCTCGGAGCGTGGACTCTGCTTCAGAGTCTGTGTCTCCCTCTCTCCCTGCCCCTCCCCCACTTACGCTCTGTCTCTGTCTCTCCAAAGTGCACTGCAGGGTTGATGCCACAAGTCCAAGTAAAATCTAGGACACTAATAGTATTAACAGACTAACAGACGACAGAAGCATACTGTTGGTACAGTTCTTACGTTCCTTGTGAATTGGTAAATCATTTGAAAGCAAGCTCTGGCAACCTTAAGTAACATATGGTAAACCTCACGCCAATTACTGACCAAAAAAAAATAGAGATACAGCTAAAGCAATAGTAGAGATCAAATGAAATCCTTAAAAAATAATTCAATCTAGGACGCCTGGCTGTCTCAGTAGGTAAAAGCATGCGACTCTTGATCTCTGGGTTGTGGGTTCGAGCCCCGTATCGGGTGTAGAGATTACTCAAAAATAAAATATTTAAAAAAATGTTTTTTAGGGGCACCTGGGTGGCTCAGTCAGTCAAGCATTCAACTTTGGCTCAGGTCATGATCTCACAGTCTGTGGGTTCAAGCCCGGCATCAGGCTCTGAGCTGTCAGCATTCTGTTCTGCTTCGGATTCTGTGTCTCCCTCTCTCTGACCCTCCCCCGTTCATGCTCTGTCTCTCTCTGTCTCAAAAATAAATAAACATTAAAACAAAATTTTTTTTAATGTTTTTTAATTCAATCCAAGACAAGATAACAGGGATCAAAGAACAGATAAGGGACGCCTGGGTGGCTCAGTCAGTTAAGCATCTGACTTCGGCCTAGGTCATGATCTCAAGATTCGTGAGTTCAAGCCCTGTGTTGGGTTCTGTGCGGACAGCACGGAGCCTGGAGCCTGCTTCAGATTCTGTGTCTCCCTCTCTCTGCCCCTCCCCCACTCGCTCTCACTCTCTCTCTCAAAAAATAAAAAACACTTAAAAACTTTTAAAAAAAGAACAGATGGAAAAAATTGTGAGACGGTAGAGTTAAACCCAACCATATTTATATTTACCTCAAGTATAAATGGAACACTCCAAATAGAAGGCAGAGACAGTCAGACTTTGTGGGGAAAAAGCAAGACCCAGCTGTATGCTGTCTAGGAGAAAACCACTTTTAGCAAAAAGAAACATAGGTGAAAGGCCAAAGGACAGAAGGCACCTCATGCAAACACTAGGCACAAGGAAGCTGCAGGAGCAATAAATCTCAGACAACTTCAAAATAGCAGATATTACCAAACAGAAACAGGGACAGTTCAAAAATAAAGGAGTCGCTCAAGAAGACATCATAATCCTGAGTAAGTATGCATACAGTAACGAAGTTTCAAATACACGAAGTAAATCAGACAGAATTAAAAAGCTATAAATAGACAAATCCACAATTAACAGTTGGAGACTTTAATAATCCGCTCTCCTTAATCAAAAAGTCCGTAAGGGTACAGAAGACCTAAATGACACTATCAACCAACTTGGCCTAATTAACATTAGTAGAATGCTCCATCCAACAACTGCAGAATATTCATTATTTTCAAGTTCGCAAGGAAAATTCGCCAAGACAGACCATAAAACAAATCTCAAATTTAAAAGAGTTGAAAT
The DNA here is from genome assembly GCF_023721935.1 of Panthera uncia. Classification (NCBI taxonomy): domain Eukaryota; kingdom Metazoa; phylum Chordata; class Mammalia; order Carnivora; family Felidae; genus Panthera; species Panthera uncia. The sequence goes on from NW_026057585.1 coordinate 97,249,611, forward strand.
CATACAGAGTATGCTCTCTGACCATGAGATTAAACTAGAAATCAATAATAGAAAAAAAAAATCTGGAAAAAATCCCAAATGTTTGGAAACTAAACAGACTTCTAAATAATCTATGGGAGAAAGAAGAAATCACGGGGGAAGTAAGAAAATATTCCGAATATTCTGAACTGTACAAAAATGAAACCACAACAATAATCTAAATTTGTGGAATGCAACTAAAGCAGTGTTGGGAAGGAAATCTAATGTTTTTAGTAGTGTACTAACTTTAGAAAATGTGCTAGAAAAATAAGAGCAAATGAAACCCAAAATAGAAGGAAAGAAATAGGGGCACCTGGGTGGCTCAGCTGGTTAAGCATGGGACTCGTGATTTCAGCTCAGGTCATGATCCCAGGGTCATGGGAATGAGCCCCACTTGGGCTCCATGCTGGGCGTGGAGACTGCTTAGGATTCTCTCTCCCCCTCTCTCTGCCTCTCACCCCTGTGCGCAAGCTCTCTCTCTCCCTCAAAAATAAACGTAAAAAAAAAAAAAAAAAAAAGATTCTCTCTCTGCTCCTCCCCTACTCTCATGCGTGCATGAGCTCTCTCTAAAATAAATACATGAATAAATAAATAAATAAATAAATAAAATTATAGTCAATGAAATATAAGCTGGTTTTTTTGGAAGAATATTAAGATTGATAGCCTTTATCTAAACCAATCAATAAAAAATACAGAAGACACTAATTTACAGTATTATAAATGAAATCAGGAAAAGCACTGCGTATCTATAGATACTTAAAAGATAATAAGGGAGGGGTGCCTGGGTGGCTCAGTCAGTTGACCCCCAACACTTGATTTTTGGCTCAGGTCATGATCTCACAGTCTTTGAGATCAAGCCCCACGTGGGGCTCTGTGCCGACAGTGTAAAGCCTGCTTGGGATTCTCTCTCGTGCTCTCTCTGCTCCTGCCTCTGCTCACATGTGCACTCACTCTCGCTCTCTCAAAATAAACTTTAAAAAAGAATAAATTTATAACATAATTTAAAATATTTAATTAAAAAGAAATTACATATGTAATGAAAATTAAAAAAGAAAATTGTACGCCCAGGTGGCTTCACCGGTGAATTCTCTTAAACATTTAAGGAAAAATAATGCCAATCTTATACGAACTATTTCAGAAAATAGAAAAAAAGGTAAAATTCTCCAACTCATTCTATGAAGCCAATATGACCTTGATACCAAAACTAGACAAAGATTTCACAGACACACACAAAAGAAAACTATAAATCAATATCTCTCTTAAATATAAATGAATAAACCCTTAAGAAAATACTGACAAACCTGGGAATGCAAGCTGGTGCAGCCACTCTGGGAAACAGTATGGAGGTTCCTCAAAAAATTAAAAATCAAACTACCCTACGACCCAGCAATTGCACTACTAGGTATTTATCCAAGGGATACAGGTGTGCTCTTTCGAAGGGGCACATGCACCCCCATGTGTATAGCAGCGCTGTCAACAATAGCCAAAGTATGGAAAGAGCCCAAATGTCCATCGATGGATGAATGGGTAAAGAAGATGTGGTGTGTGTGTGTGTGTGTGTGTGTGTGTGTGTGTGTGTAATGGAGTATTACTCGGCAATCAAAAAGAATGAAATCTTGCATTTGCAACTACGTGGATGGAACTGGAGGGTATTATGCTAAGCGAAATTAGTCAGTCAGAGAAAGACAAATATCATATGGCTTCACTCACATGAGGAGTTTAAGAGGCAAAACAGATGAACATAAGGGAAGGGAAACAAAAATAATATAGAAACGGAGGGGGCAAAGCATAAGAGACTCATAAATATGGCAAACAAACAGAGGGTTACTGGAGGGGGTGTGGGCTAAATGGTAAGGGGCGCTAAGGAATCTACTCCTGAAATCATTGTTGTACTATATCCTAACTAATTTGGATGTAAATTTAAAAAAAGAAAATTAAAAAAAGAAAGAAAACACTGACAAACCAAATCCAGTAATATACAGAAAGGATAATACATCATAACCAAGTGGAATTTATCCAATAAATAGAAAATTAATTTAACATTTGAAAAATCAATCAACATGAATTACCATATTAATAAAAAAAAACAATAGGATCAACAGACAGCAAAAAGAATACTTGGTAACAGTCAAAACACATAATTTTTTCAAACACTCAACAAATTAAATATAAAAGTTGAATCTCCTGCACTTGAAAAAGAGCACCTTCAAATAAAACTTACAGCTTGGGGCGCCTGGCTGGTTCAGTTGGTTAAGTGTCTGACTCTTGATTTCCGCTCAAGTCATGAGTGGGATCGAGCCCTGAATGGGGGCTCTGCACTGACAGAGGAGAATCTGCTTGGGATTCTCTTTCTCCCTCTCTCTGCCCCTCCCCTGCTTGAGCTTTCTCTCTCAAAATAAATAAACTTTAAAAAAGAAAAGAAGTTAAAAAAAAAAAACTTATACTTCATATTTAAATGTGAAGACTGAATATATTTTCCCCTAAGATCAAGAATAAAGCAAGAATGTCTATTCTCAATATTCCTCTCAACATTGTATAAGAACTCCTAGAGAGCATATAAATTGAAAAGCAATATGTGAAGCTGTCTTCATTTGCAGATGACAGGATCATCTACAGATGTGAGAAATCACACAGAATCTACCAAAAAGCTACTGGAATTATGAGTGTAACAAGTTGCAGATAGGAGACCAACATACAAACTCAATTTTACATTTATTTTTTTATCGTAAGTGTACTCTTTAATCCCCATCACCTATTTCACCCATCCTGCCACCCACCTCCATTCTGGTAACCTCCAGTTTGTTCTCTACAGTTAAGAGTCTGTTTCTTGGTTTGTCTTTTTTCCTTTCCTTATTTCTTAAATTCCACACATGAGTAAAATCATATGGTATTTGTCTTTCTCTGATTTATTTCACTTGGCATTAGACCCTCTAGCTCTATCTATGCTGTTGCAAATGGCAAGATTTCATTTCTTTTTATGGCTGAATAATATTCCATTGTGTGTGTGTGCGCATACATATCTCACGTCTTCTTTATCCATTAATCTCTTGATGGACACTTGGGCTGCTTCCATATCTTGGCTACTATAAATAATACTGCAATTTTATTCTATTTCTATATACTAGCATTCAACAATTAAAAGTGAAAAAATTTTTTAGTGGTTTTTTTTTTTTTTTTTTTTTGAGAGAAAGAGAGCATGAGAGGGGCAGAGAGAGAAAAAGAGAGAGAATCTCAAGCAGGCTCCATGCTGTCAGTGCAGAGCCCGATGCAGGGGTTAATCTCACAAACCATAAGATCATGACCTGAACCAAAATCAAGAGTCGGATGCTTAACCAACTGAGCCACCCAGAAATTTTTAGGGTTGCCAGTTAAGAATCTGACTTCAGCTCAGGTCATGATCTCACAGCTCATGGGTTCAAGCCCCACGTCAGGCTCTGTGCTAATGGCTCAGAGCCTGCAGCCTGCTTCAGATTCTGTCTCCCGCTTGCGCTCTGTCTCTCTTTCTCTGTCTCTCTTTCCCAAATATAACACAGAAAAATGAAATTTTTTAATGAAATCCATACATAGCATGCCAAAATATGAAATATTCAGAGAATTTTTTTAAAATGTGTATATGACCTACAGACTGAAAACTACAAAACACTGACAGCAAATAAGACGACCTAAATGGAGATACATACCATGTTAATGAATTAGAAGATCAATGTTGCCAAGATATCAACTCTCCCCCAAATTGATCTATAGATTCCACACAATCTCAATAAAAATCCCAAGAACGTTTTTTATAAGAACTGACAAACTGATTCTAAAATTTATATGGAAATGCAATGGACCAAAGCTAAAACAATTCTGAAAAACAATAAAGTCAAAAGCTTTACACTACCTGATTTTAAGATTTACTATAAAGCTACAGCAATCAAGACAGTATTTCATTTACATTAGGCTAGACACAGAGATAAATGAAACAAAACAGAGCCCAGAAACTGACCTACATATCTACAGTCCTTTAATTTTTACAAAGGTGGCAAGGTAATTCAATGGAGAAAGGGTAATCTGTTCAACAAATGATACCAGAACAATGAACCCCAGCCTCTACCAACAAGCACAAGAAAAGATGCTTAATGTTGTTAGTCATCACAGAAATGCAAGTTAAAACCACAAGGAAACACCACTACAAACTCACTAGAGTGGCTAAAATTAAAGACAGACAATACCAAGTGTTGGTATGGATATAGGACAGCTGGAATGCTCACATACTGCTGGTGACACCAAAAAATAGTACAACTTGCAAAAACCCTTAGGCAGTTTATTATAAGGCTAAACATATACTTACCATGTGACCCAGCAATTCCACTCATAAGTATTTATGAAAGAAAGAAAGAAAGAAAGAAAGAAAGAAGAAAAGAAAACCTATCTCTCCACAATACATGACTATTTACAGTAGCCCCAAACTAGAACCAATCAGTGGGGAAACAGACTCTAAGGTGACTCCCATGATCCCCACCTCCTTGTACTCATGCCCTTGTGTGGTCCCCTGGAATATGGGCAGGACCTGTGACTTGCTTCTGGCAAAGAGGGTAGGGCAACAGTGACAGGATGCATGTAATTACATGTATGTGGTTACATTAGGTAAGACTTTAGTGCCCATTTTCCTAAGACACTCTCTTCCTTACTGGCTTTGAGGAAGCCAAGTGACCACGTTAGGAAGACCCCTGAGGCAAAAAACAGAGGGTGCCATTTTGTAATTGGCATTCAACCAGGGACCTGCAGGCCATAAGGAACTAAATGCTGCCAACAGCCACATGGGCTAGGAAGCAGATCCTTCCCCAGTCAAGACCCAGATGAGGTCACAGCCCCAGCAGACATCTTGATTTTTCGCCTTGTGAAACTCAGCTAAACTGTGTCCTGATTCACAGAAACTGAAACAATACATGAGTGCTCTTTTTGATAATTTGTGTAAATTTGCTGTAATACTGCTATGCAGCAATAGGTCATTAATAGAATCCAAATATCCATAAACTGGTGAACAGATTAACAAATTGTGGTATATCTATACCATAGCACACACTACTAAAAATTAATGAATTACTGATACAATAGAAGTCCCACAAACATCACTCTGAGCAAAAGAAGTGAGACACAAAAGAATACATACATTTTGAATTCATTCACAGGTAATTCTAGAAAAGACAAATATAATCGACGGTGATAGAAAGGAGTTCCGAATCCCTGAAGCCAAAAGCTAGGATTTACTGGGAAGCAGCATAAGGAACATTTAGGAATACCAGAATTGTTTTGATCTTGATTGCAGTGGTGGTTACATAGGTATAATATTTGTCAAAACTCATTAAACTGACCACAACACACCTATTAGAATTCCACAATGAAGTTTTTGGCCACAAGGACTTTGTCACTCAATAAGCTATTAAGCGAATCTACAGATTTTGAATCAGGATAGAGGCAACCTCTGAGGGTGGGACAGTGACAGGAGGGTTACCGGGGGGACAGCTTCTGAGGTCCTGGTAATGTTTGATTTCTTAATGCAAGTACCGGTTACACAAGTGTGTTCACTCTGAAAATTCTCCAAGTTAGACACATAATTTGTGTGCTTTCTGGGTCTATGCTCAACTTCAGTTAAAAAATAAAAGAAAGAAAAGATGGGGCGCCTTGGTGGCTCAGTCGATTGAGCGTCCGACTTCGGCTCAGGTCATGATCTCGCAGTTCTGAGTTCGAGCCCCACGTCGGGCTCTGTGCTGACAGCTCAGAGCCTGGAGGCTGCTTCGGATTCTGTGTCTCCCTCTCTCTCTGCCCCTTCCCCACTCATGCTCTGTCTCTCTGTCTCTCAAAAATAAATAAACGTAAGAAAGAAAGAAAGAAAGAAAGAAAGAAAGAAAGAAAGAAAGGAAGAAAAGAAAAGAAAAGAGGGGCACCTGAGTAGTTGGTTAAGCATCCAACTCTTGATTTCAGCTCAGGTCATGATCTCACACTCGTGAAATTGAGCCCTGCATCAGGGTGCATGCTGAGCATAGAGCCTGCTTGGGATTCTCTCTCTCTCCTTCTCTCTCTGCCTCCCCCCCCACTTTCTTTCTTGTCTCTCTCAAGATAAATATTTAAAAAATAAAGAAAAGAAAAAGAAAAAATTTAAAGACTAGGGAGTTATTCTAGACTAAAGCATACTAAAGAGACAATGCAATCCCTATTTCTTGATTGGATCTGGATTTTTCTTAATTGGGGGAATTTGAACGTGGACTATATTATTAAATAATGATTTTTTAAAGATTTTTGAGAGAAAGAACATGAGTGGGGGGGTGTACAGAAAGAGGAGGTGACAAAGAATCCATGCTGACAGCAGACAGCCCGATACAGAATTTGAACCTACGAACCATGAGATATTGACCTGAGCCAAAGTTACACACTTAACCAACTGAACCATCAAGGTACCTCAATAATGATTTTTTTTTTAAACGTGGGCTCTATGCTAGGCATAGGGCTTGAATTCACAACCCTGAGATCAAGACCTGAGATGAGATCAAGAGTGAGATGTTCAACTGACTGAGCCACCCACGCGCCCCTTAAATAATGATATTTTATCAATACTAAATTTCTTGTGTGATAATGGTATTATGTTACATGTGGTATGGTATAACCAGAATAACCTTACTCTTAAGACAAGGTGAAGTATTCTAGGATGGAATACTGTAATTCTGTAACTCATTCTCAAATCCTTAAATATATATTTATATATATTTAAAGAGACAGAGATGAAGCAAATTCAGCAAAATGTAAACAGTATATCTTGAAGTTTTTGTGGGAGTTTTACAGGAGTTCTCTGTATTATTCTTTCAACATTTCTACAGGTTGGAAATTTTTCAAAATACCAAAAACTTGAAGGGAAAAATATCTCATTTGAACTACTGTTATTCAAGAGTTCAGCAGACTTCCAGAGCTCCTGGGTGGCTCAGTCAGTTGAGCAGCTGGCTTCAGCTTGGGTCACGATCTCACAGTTTGTAAGTTCAAGCCTCACATCGGGCTCTGTGCTGTCAGCGCGGAGCCTGCTTTGGATCCTCTGTCCCCCTCTCTGCCCCTCTCCCACTCACACTCTCTCAAAAATAAATACACATTAAAAAAAAAAAAAAAAAGAGTTCAGCACACTGCCAAAACTGCACATAGAGACTTGGGAGAAGGAAACTAACACTTACTGAGCACTTACTATGCACCAAATACTTTTTTTATATCTGTGATTCCAGTCAACCCTCAGAGCAACCCTTTAGGGTAATTACTACTTTACAGAGGAGAAAACAGGCTCAGGGAGGTGGAGTGGTGAGTCCAATAGCGAGTCAGGGCTGAAGTTCAAAGACTGTCAGGATACAAGGCCATGCTCTCGCACTCCTTAACGTCTTTGCTGTGTTCTTCTCCCTCCCCTGCTTCTGTGTTTTCTCAATCTCAAATGTACTGTATCCGGGGAATTTCAACAGATTGGAAATCCATGTTCTGCAATATATTCAATATTCAATAACCACTAAACACCCAGAATGAACCATGCTTCTGCACTTCACTGAAGACAGCTGATGGAGAAACAGAAATAAGGATAACAGGGACACCTGGGTGGCTCAGTCGGTTAAGCGTCCGACTTCAGCTCAAGTCACGATCTCGCGGTCCGTGGGTTCGAGCCTCGCGTCAGGCTCTGGGCTGATGGCTCAGAGCCTGGAGCCTGCTTCCGATTCTGTGTCTCCCTCTCTCTCTGCCCCTCCCCCGTTCATGCTCTGTCTCTCTCTGTCTCAAAAATAAATAAAAAACGTTAAAAAATTTAAAAAAAAAAAAAGAAATAAGGATAACAGCTCCCATTTCTATGGGCCGTACCAGGTACAGACTAGAAGGGCCTCTCATAAGAGATCAACCATGCAACCCAGGGTAACATGGGGAAAATACGAGGATTTGAAGCAATAAATGTAATTTCTTTTTTTTTTTTTTAATGTTTATTTAGTTTTGAGACAGACTCAGACAGAGTATGAACAGGGGAGGGTCAGAGAGAGAGGGAGACACAGAATCCGAAGCAGGCTCCACGCTCTGAGCTGTCAGCACAGAGCCCGTCGTGGGGCTCGAACCTAAGGACCGTGAGATCATGACCTGAGCCAAAGTCGGGCGCTTAACCGACTGAGCCACCCAGGCGCCCCAGCAATAAATGTAATTTCTAACTCAGACTGAAGAAAGACTAAGAAGACTGCCATTATGAAAAAATCAAGCATGTCACTAGCATCTAAAAGTCACAAGGACAGCTAGGATAAACCCCAGCATTCAGGGTATTCAAATATGAAAGAAGTTACTCCAGAACAAATAAAAGAACAACTTGAGTGGACTGGTAGGCAACATGTGAAAGATCATACCCCCCAAAAAGATGATAATAGGACTGGAAAAAAGATTTCTCGTTTGTGAGTGAAAATTCAGAGTTTATGAATGTAGTAACAATAATGGTAATAGTAATAAGCACTATGTCAGGCACTGCTCTAGAATAAGTCATTTTAGGCGCACCTGGGTGGCCCAATTGGTTGAGCATCCAACTTCGGCTCAGGTAATGATCTCACGGTTTGTGAGCTCGAGCCCCGTGTAGGGCTCTGTGCTGACAGCTCGGAGCCTGAAGCCTGCTTCAGATTCTGTGGTCTCTCTCTGTCTCTCTCTCTCTCTCTCTCTCAAAAATAAAATAAAACATGAAAAAAAAATTAAAGTAAGTTATTTTATTGGAGTGCCTGGTGGCTTAGTCAGTTAAGCATCCAATTTCATTCAGCTCAGTCATGATCTCATGGTTCGTGAGTTCAAGCCCCACATCGGGCTCTGCACAGACAGTGCAGAGCCTGCTTGGGATTCTCTCTCTCCCTCTCTCTGCCCCTCCCCCACTTGAGCTTTTTCTCTCTCTCTCTCTCAAAAAAAAAAAAAAAAAAAAAAGTTGAGTCACTTGTCCAAGATCACACAGCTATGAGTAGTGGGGCTAGGCTTATAAGCCAGTAAGGATGGCTTTGGAGCCCATGCCAGCTCGACACTGCCTCTCAAAGAAGGGGGTTGGCTACCACCCTCTATCTTCCAAAACAAGAAGCTGAAGCCACAAAGCCAATGAACAAACTTTCTATGAAACAAATACTGATTCAGCCGCCCAGACATGTGTTCTTTCTTACCGACCAGGTTTGGAGGAACTATCCACATTGTTCTTTAAATTCCACTCTGCTTTGACAGCAGCAAGGGGAAACTAAGTTGATCAGGACTTGAAAATGAAATGACAAGCAACCGCTAGAAGTTGGTCCACTTAAAAAGTGTGCATTTGCGGCTTATTGTTAGACAACGACAGAATTTGGCATGGAGTTAAAATTTTCCCCTGACTGCCAGCGTGCTCTGATGCAATCCCGTCTCTACCAGCTTTGGAAAGGAGGGCAAAGGATATGCAGAGCTGAAAACCCAACAAGTATGGCCAAACCCCCCTCAGAGGACCTTAGATCCCTTCCACATGTACGGAAAGGGCAATTTCCAGAACCAAAGGAATCCTTGGGCACTACAATGGCTCCAAGTGGCAAGCTTTTTAGTAACTTTAACAGCACTGGCAAATTAAAAGTCCTAGAAGAACAGGGAACGAAGACAGACACACACACACACACACACACACACACACACACACACCCCAGGCTGCGGGCATCCCTAACATGTAACCGTTCAGAAAAGCCCAGATTTTGAGGAGCTTCAGCATTTAAGGAAGCTAAGCGAGATAAGTCAAGAAAGAAGGGCCCCTCCTCCCAGACACTCCCACACTCCAGAATTTCTGACGGTGAGAAAGGCCAGAATCAGCCCGAGTTATTTCCCATCTTTTACACTCCAGACTTCATCTTTCTGAGTCATTCGCTCTGCTAACAGAAGCTGACCTGGGGAACACACAACTCCTCTAAGTGCAATTCCTGTAATAGACCTATCCTGAAGAATAAAACAGTAAGAAACGTTAAGTAGTGTTCTTCTGCCTAGGAAGGAAGTGAAATGCCGCTAGGCTATGAAAAGTCTACAGGTGTTTCAAGGAGGTGAGAGATGAAGTCCACATTGAAACCATTTTCTCCTTCCTTGGTCTAATCCTAAGTAAACGTAAGCATGTGTGGCTAACCGGTGGAGTCACACACATCTGGGTTTAAACGCAGCCCCCATCAGGCACGTGATCTGGGGTATGTTACAGACCTCTAGAATCCACTTCTGTTGAAATGGCGGTTAATAGCCTGTATTTCATAAAGGTTGTAATGAGCGTTACACAAGATAATAAACGTTAATTTGTCCCCAGCATGATAGCACACCCTCAGTAAATGCAAGGTACCGCTTACCCCTGTCCTCCCCCCCCCAGCCCCCCCACCTTTGGATTTCAAACCCATTCATAGGCCTTATCATCCACTGCTTCCTGACAGCACGAACACTGGTCCCCAAGGTCCCCTTAATGGAGTGTGATCTGGCTGAAACTGCGGCTGAAAAGCTAAAAGGGGGCCCTTTGGCCGAGAAAACCAAACTCTGGGAAGCAAAAACGGATCCTCAGCAAAAGCTTGGTGGCGTCTGTTGTTTACAGCGAGTGCCCTTCCTACCAACGTACTGAGAGAGTCCCAGTACATTTCTGACCCTCCACTGGCAGGGAACGCGCAAAGGTGACGAAGAGGCTGGCAGCGGGGCCACCTCGCGAGGCTGAGGCTGTGGGAGTGGGAATCCTGATGGAGTCAGGGCCCTCCTGGGAGGGGACAACCGAGAACGATGGAGCCTCGCACCCCTCTCTCTCCTCAAGCAGGGGCCCTCGCAGCTCAAGGCTGGAGGCTCCTCAAGGGTCCCGCCACCGTCCCGGCCAAGCGCAAGTGGGACCCGAGGGGTCAGCAGGAGGGAAGCGGGGGCCCGCGGGCGCCCCCGAGCCTCGGCTTGGGAATGTGGTCTGAGAGGGGTCACCGGGGGAGGGGCCGGGCGGCGAGGACCTGGGGAGGGGCGGGGCCCGGGAGGGGGCAAGAGGTCGGGGCCCCCGGCTGAGGAGGCTCAAGGCCCCCGCCCAACGCCCAGCCGCACGCCGAGCGCCCCCTCCAGCCGCGGTCCCCGCCACTACGGCGGGGCAGTCCCACTCCCCTTACCTGGCTCGGCTGCTCTGCCTGCTCCGAGGACGCCATCTTTCTGAGGCCTGACTAATCTATCGCCGCTGGGCGAGGCGTCTCCCAAGCGCCCTCGCTCTCGCTCACCCGCCCAGACCAAAGTAGCCGGAACTGAACCTGTCGATGGGGGCCGGGGGGGGAGGGGGGGCACGCGAGGAGGAAGGGGAACTCCTACGTCCGGGTCACCTCACACAATTGCCATTAGGTCTCTGCTGCCCATGAAGTTCTTAAGTCCGTCTTTTTTGCATTTTTATTATTCTCATTGAATTAAATCTCTGACCATCCCCACAGTGCCTTGGGCACAGGCAGGGACTCGCTAAATCTGTAATAAATGAATGAATGGGAAGAACCTTGGAAATTAATTAATTAATGTTCAATACCATTTGTTGAGTGCCTACTATTTGCCAGGCACTTTGGTAGCTGCTAGTAATAAGAAGATCCAAGACTCAATTCCTGCTCCTAAATTCAGGCCACACACACACACACACACACACACACACACACACACACACACACACAATTATAGCATCTTACGGATAGGAGTCTGATAACAGTTTGCAGATTAGGAAGACACAGAACGGAGCTTTTTGGAGAGAAGAGACTTCTACATTCTTACTTGATAGTAGTTGAGTAGTTAGATTTTAAGCTAAATGTAAAATTATATTTAAAAATTGCATATATTAGAACTATCGGTCAGTTCATATTGCAGTTGTGTTTTGACTGATTACGAGTACTTAAAAGGGTTGCTTCAACAATTCCTCTTACCAGTTTTAAATGCCTACTGTTTTCTAATGAAATATCTTATTTTCTTATAAACAAAATATGAAAGAGACTCTGGATGAATATGAGCTATTTCTTATGTACGTAAAATGCCTCCCCCCTGCCCCCACTTCAAGCGAAGAACCTTTTAAAATTTTTTATTATTTTACTGGTAAACGTTTTTTAGAGGGAAGAAAGTAGCAGTGTTAGAACAAGGATGAATTTATTGCCAAGCAGCATCTGGACAATCTCAAACAGTGATGTGGTTCGCATTTTCCCTTTCCCGTCTGATTTGAGATCTTAATGTTTAATCTAGTTATGTAAGCATTTCGTTCCGAGATCCCAATTTGCACAGCTGAAGCCGGGAATCAAACTGGTGGAAATGTGCGAGTATCTTATTCTTTCAGCAGGACTGAAAACTACACTCATCATGTTTTAAATTGCCTGAGGGTTGGGACATCTTACAGATCTTTTCAGTTTGGAAAGGAAAACAAATGAACACAGTAGAATGTCACTGTTTCATTTGAGTGTTAACGTTATGCATCTATATATGTAATTTAGAGCGTTCTAACAATCCAAGGAATATATATGCGTGTCTTTCATAACGCAAAATAAATCCATATTGACCTCATTTTGATCCCGCCACCGAACTCCTAAATATAAGCTAGAAAAACACTCCTCTAGGCCGAATTGAGTGACGTAACGAAGTTAGCTTCGATCCCAGAGACTACAGCTCCCGGCATACCCCCGGAGCCACACGGGATTAGCGGCAACTAAGACTACACTTCCCGGCGTACCTTGGTCCCACGCGTGATTTGCCGCAGAAAGAACTACAACTCCCGGCAAGCCGCGGGCGGGGGGTGGCGCCGCGCGGAGCCTCCCCGACTTCCCCGAGTCAGTCGAGTCCCACCCTGAAGAATATGGAGGTGGCCGGAGGCGCCGAGACTGAGATCCGGCCTCTGAAGCCGTGTCTGCTGCGCCGCAACCACAGCCGCGAGCAGCATGGCGTGGCGGCCTCCTGCCTGGAGGAGCTGAGGAACAAGGGTTGGCGCGGGACCCGGGCGGAGGCTGTGGGGGCCGGGGCGGGGGCTGCGGGGAGCCGGGTCCGGTGAGGAGGTCGGGCAGGGGCAAAGCGGGGTCAGCAGGAGCGACTTGGGACGGAAGTAACTCATGTGGGCATAGCGATGGACAAGTTTCAAGGCGATTGTCTCATGTGAGACTCATTTGGTGGGAAGGTAGACGGGAAGAAATATGCAAATTAAAACCGACTCGACTTAGGTGTCTTGCCTAGAATCGCTCAGACCTTGGAGCAGACCTAGCCTGGTGCATGCCTGCCTCCGGGCTTCCTACCGTGACGCTGGTGCCCCCAGCAGGGTGCCAGCGCCTTTCTGTCGTCAGCTCTGGCAGGCACTTGTGCAGCGTAGAGAGAGCTGCTTCCGACCTTCCTGGAGTTCCAGACAAGGAACTGGTGCTCTGAGTGACCGAAGTTCCGAGTCCCGGCCCCACACGTACTAGCTGCTTGACCTTGTACTTAAACCAGCTCTCGACCCTCAGTTTTCTCATCGGCAAAATGGGTATAATATTTCCAACCGTGCTTTATAGGACTGTTGTGTTTCCACGACTTGAAAGTATTATGAGCCAGTAGTAATAAATTGTTTATCCACGGTGAAGTTGCACACGTTAAACGTGTGAGCCATCCCCAGTCATAGGGTGTGTCAGTGTTCAGTGCTCCTCTCTGAGTCACCAAGCCCCAAAAGATACCAGACAGAAATCTTTCAGAGACCCAGGAGCAGCCAAAGCATTATAAATGCTTTCGTGACATGGCTTTTGCCACCTCACTCTTCACATATTTGTTCTTGGCATTAGGGTACTTAAGTGTTAGTTCCTCTTGAATGCATCGGCTGGATACACTTTGCCCAGAGACCAGTGTAAGCGCTTGTGTTTGGAGCTCAGCCTCTCCAAGGCTTGCTGTTCTATTTGGGTGCTGGACGACATTGCCCAACCATATTTGTAGTCCACTGGCTACTTTGCTGCTTCCCCTCACCCTGTTTGTGCTGTAGGCATTGCCATCACCAAATGTGATGGGACAGATCTGTCCCAGACAAGCCTGTTGCCCCTTGACAGTAAAGAGGAGAAGCTACTGATGCAAACTCCTGCTTCTCCTGTGCCTTCCTGTAGGTTAGAAACACTGCAGAGTACAATGCTGCATGGAACAGAAAGCATTTCCTTTTTTACTATTCTTTCCTCTTTTTTTTCTTTCTTTTTTTCTTTCTTTTTTTTTTTTTTTTTTTTTTTTTTTTGACATTTGACACAGGAGAATTTAAGATGACCACTGAATAAGTGAATGAAAGACGGCTCGCTCACAAGGAATCATATCGGACTTTGGCTTGGTTTTCATCCAAGTAAAGATGCGAGTGCTCCTAACGTGGGTGCAAAGCAGCTGGAGGAAACATTGTCAGGAGTCAGACTGTGTGTCTGCCACTTACTGGGTGACCTCAGACAAGTGACTTAGCCTCTGTGAGCCTTGGGTTTGACATCTGTAAAATGAAAATAAGAATAGTACCTACCTTACAGGATTGTTAGGAGACAAAATACTGTGCACAGGAAACACTTAGAACAGTACCAGGCGTGTGGGAAGTGTTGTCTTAGTGCTGGCGGGTGTGGTTGTTACTGTAGGTAACCTACCAGCAGTTCTGCTGCGCTTTGAGAGCATATATGTTGAGAGTACAGAGACAGGTGTAGTTTCCTTATGGATACTTGTCAATTGCCAAATATTTTATTCCTCTCAGCCTGTGACATTCTGGCCATTGATAAGTCCCTGGCACCAATCACCCTGGTCCTGGCAGAGGATGGCACCATAGTGGATGATGATGATTACTTCCTGTGTCTGCCTTCCAATACTAAGTTTGTTGCGTTGGCCAGTAATGAAAAGTGGACGTACAACAATTCAGGTAAGAAACTCTGGCCGTAGACAAAATGATCTATGCGATACAACATCCATCACGATTCATTTTGCTGCCCAGGCACCTGGTTGCTGTTTGTCTGGTTAAGCATTTGTGCAGCCAGCATTTACTGAGACACAAAAACTCACCTCAAGGGGAGTGTGGTAGGATCCTGGGTATGCATGATCGGGGCATCAGGTTTAAGTGGCTTCTTTTCATAAAAAAGACACAGAGCAGATTCACACAGAAATAATCGAAGGTGGAAGAGAAGGGAAAATGCAGGTCCTAGATGGGGATTGGCTTTCCCGTGAATCCTTGAGAGAAGGCGCTTCCTTCACCCCTGAACTTTTTCTAAATGGTCAGTGGGAAGGATGTACAGACCTCCTAAAGGTCTGTGTGTTGGAGGAGGAGGTGAAGATAGCACTTCAGGTTAACCAGACTGTGACTGGCTTTTTCTCCCCTATATCAGATGGAGGTACAGCTTGGATTTCCCAAGAGTCCTTTGATGTAGATGAAACGGACACTGGGGCAGGGCTGAGGTGGAGGAATGTGGCCAGGCAGCTGAAAGAAGATGTGTCCAGCATCATCCTCCTGTCCGAGGCAGACCTCCAGGTAAGCCTTCCTCCTCCACAGCCCCACTTATCTGGCTCTGCTGCCCCCAGCCCCTTAGTTTCCATGTGTCTTGCCACAATAATTCTGTTATTTCTTAATTTTTATTAACATCTTTTTTTTAATTTTTTAAATGTTTACTTATTTTTGAGAGAGAGAGACAGAGCATGAGCTGGGGAGGGGCAGAAAGAGGGGGACACAGAATCCGAAGCAGGCTCCAGGCTCCCAGCTGTCAGCACAGAGCCCGATGCGGGGCTCGAACCCACGAACCATGAGATCACGGCCTAAGCCGAAGTCAAACGCTTAACCAACTGAGCCACCCAGGCGCCCCTATTAATTTTTAAACAATGCTTTGACAACAACCAAGACTCTTCATTTTCTAATTCTTGCACCTAGAGTAGAAAATCCAGATGCCTAGACCCACTTAGTCTCACTGGGGGGTTAAGGAGGTATTGCCAAAGAATGTGGAAGTGGAGAAGCCAAATTAAATCCCAGCTCCATCACCATGGCTTTGAGCCAGTAATTTAGCCTCTTTGCCTACACTTCCTGTCCAGTAAAATTGGGATAAAAATAGTACTGTCAATTCAAAAAAAAATATTTACTAAGCACCTACCCTGTCCCTGGCATGTTTCTGTCCAAGGGGTACAGTGGTGAACAAGCCAGACACAGAATCCTGATGGAAGGAGCTCAAATTCTGATGATGGGAGGCAGATAAAGCAGGAAGCATGTTCGATGGGTAGCAGGTGGGGCAGTGGGCCAAGAACAACGGGGCTGGTCTGGATTGGGAGATCAGGGGAGCCCCCTCCAAGGAGGTGGCTTTTTTCGTAATCTTTTTAAACTTACAAACTTACATATTTGAATAAAAACAAATACATTCAGGGGCACGTGGGTGGCTCCGTCGGTCGAGTGTCTACTTCAGCTCAGGTCATGATCTCACAGCTGTGAGTTCAAGCCCCACGTCGGACTCTGTGCTGACAGCTCGGAGCCTGGAGCCTGCTTCAGATTCTGTGTCTCCCTCTCTCTCTGCCCTTCCCCCACTCATGCTCTGTCTCTGTCTGTCTCAGAAATAAATAAATATTTAAAAAATAATTTTTTTAAATAAATACATTTGTATGGCTCAAAATCCAAGAGGTATAAAAGGATATACGGGTAGCCAAAAAGTGAAAACAACCCAGATGTCCATGAACTGAAGAATGGATAAATAAAATGTGGTTTATCCATACGACCTAAGAGGAATGAAGTATTCATACATGTGTAACGTGGATAAAGCCTTCAAAGTGTTACGCGAAGTGAAGAAGCCAGACATGAAAGGCCACGGATTTTGTAGTTGCCTCTATATGAAACGGCCAGAATATGCAAGTCCGCAGAGATAGAAGATAGAGTGGCTGACTCGGGCTGGGGTTGGGGAAGCTTTGAGCGGAAGCAGGAGTGATAGCTAATGGGTGCTGTGCTTTCAAGGGTGCTGACTGCACAAGTCTGTGAATGTACTAGAACCCACCTAGTTATACACTTTATATGGGTGAATCATATGGTATGTGGGTTATATCTCAATAAAGCTGTTTGGAAAAAAAATAAAAAGGACATACGGGAAAAATCTGACTCCTGCCCCTTAACCACCAGGTTTCCCTTCCCAGAGATAATCACCTCTCAATTTCCCATTCTAGAAATGTTGTGTATGCCAACAAATACATACATATTTTCTCCTGTCCCTGTACTCCACAATGGAAGTATATCTACCCTTTTTAAAAGAAACATCTGGAGAATATTCCAGATCAGTACGTAAAAGACATTGCCGTTCTTTTTTGTACCACTGCATCGTATTCTGTTTTGCTCGTGTGCATGACTTAATCAGGAGTCTCCCCCACTGGTGGACATCTGGGTTGTCATCAGTCTTGCTGTTCCAGACGGTGCTACAGGAAGCTCCGTGTCATTCTGCACACATGCTTGTCCGTAGAATAAAGTCCCAGAAGTGCAGTTGATGGACACTGGCAGGTTCCCAAGAGGTGGCGATTACACCGAGAGCTGAAGGAAGGAGGGGGCTTGCCATGGACAGGTCGGGGCTACAGTTAGAAGTGTTTTTGGGTTTGTTAAAGTCTGTGTTTGTATGTTAGGTGCTCATTGATGCTCCGTGTTCAGACCTGGCTCAGGAACTCCGCCAGAGCTGCGTCACCGTCCAGGGGCTCCAGAACACCCTCCAGCAGGTCCTGGACCAGAGGGAGGAAGCCCGACAGTCCAAGCAGCTCTTGGAGCTTTACCTCCAGGCTTTAGAGAAGGAGGGCGGCATCTTGTCAAAGCAGCAAGGTAGGACTCAACTGGCCAGGGGAGTCACCCTGAGAACTGAGGGCCTGGGGAGAGAACCCGTGTTTATAATGTGGCCAGAAAAGGGTGATGCCACAGCTACTGGCATCTTGAAATGACGTGCTTCTGTCTTTTTTTTATTTTTAACGTTTATCTTGAAAGAGAGGGCGCACGCAAGCAGGGGAGGGGCAGAGAGAGAGGAGAGGGGGGAGAGAGAATCCCAAGCAGGCTCCACGTTGTCAGTGCGGAGCCTGATGCAGGACTCGATCCCACGAACCGCGAGATCGTGACCTGAGCCAAAATCAAGAGTGGGTCGCTTAACCGACTGAGCCCCCCCAGGTGCCCCCGCGTGCCTCTCCCTTGCCCGACTGATGGCTCCCCGGTCGTTTGTGCGGCTGTATGTTTGCCCAGTGCACCATCTCCTCATGTCTGCTTTGCAGAGTCCCAAACTGTTGGTGACCAGACGGATGCAGTCGACATGGGTGGTAACAGAGAGAGCTCCTCCACAATCGCACTCACAAGCCAGATCCTTACTGTGCTGAAGGAGAAGCCTGCTCCAGAGCTGAGTCTGTCCAGTCAGGATTTGGAGGTGGGCAGGAACGGGGGACCCTGAGCTGCAGGGAGCCACTCCCCCTGGGGGTGCAGCGCCCTGCAGAGGCGCGTACGGGATCGCTTCTGGCCTCTGCAGACCCTGGCTCCTCGCTGCCCCATTTGCCTCTTCTATGCACAACATCTCATTTCATCTATGTCAGAATGGCTTGAACAAACGTCTCATTTCATCTATGTCAGAATGGCTTGAACAAACAGGTGCACTCCCGCAGATCGTCAAACCGCATTCTCGGGTCCTTTGTGGGAAACGGAATGTCCGAACCGGTCGGGGAGGAGTGGCGACGGGGAGGAGTGGCGACGGGGAGGAGTGGCGGGGCTCAAGCTTCCGGAGGGCGGCTTCTGGTTCTGTCGGGCCCTGAGGGAGATCATCGTCAGTCGAGGCACACAAAGTTATCCTAGCGAAAGGTGCGCCCGGGGGGGGGGGGGGGGGGGGGTCATCTTGTGCTGACTCCAAGGCCAGGGAACTAGAAGCCTGACGCAGGATCCTTCAGAGTGGGCGCCACTTCCTCTTCATCCTTGTCCCTGTCCCAGGCACCTCCCCGTGTAGCTAGAAGGCAGGAGACCTCTCGACTGGCGCCTGGCCTAAATTTCCCGTAAGTGGAGGACTTGACAAGTTGTTCCCACGAAACTTCTTTCCAGAGGGACTTCCGTGTCAGTGTTGGAGGGTAAGGAAAGGCCGTGGCCACGGAGCGTGAAAGGATTCTGGCGTTTCAGCACAAAGACCTCACATACGCCGGCGCTGCCCGAGCTCAGTCCCCTAAAGAAAATCCCGGGAGCGAGAGAGCGGCAGGCGAGGGGAGCCGGGAGCGCTTCTCAGTGGTTCTCATTCTTGCCGCAGCTGGTTGCCAAGGAAGACCCCGGAGCTCTGGCTGCCGCTTTGAGCTGGGACGCGGAGAAGACAGTGACGGTGCAGCAGGCCTGTAATCAGGAGCTCAGCCTGCGCCTCCAGCAGGTGCAGAGCCTGCGTTCCCTCCGGAACCTGTCGGCCAGGAAGAGTTCGCTGCCTGGAGAACGGCAGGAGCCTAAGCGAGCCAGACAAGACCCCACATAGCTGCAGCCGGAAACCCCGTGGCCTTGTTCTCATTCTCAGTAAATACCTTCAGCCTGATTACTGTAGCTGCTGCCTTAATACTGTACCCCCTGCCTGATAGCACCTTCTGGAACAGCCTGGAAGACCAGCCTCCTGCGGTCCCTTCCAGAAAAGTGCTGCCACATCTCAGCTCCCGCCCTTGCATTTTTTGAATGACAAAGCTGCACCAACAATACCCCACCTCTTACTAGTGACCTGTTCTCATGGTCTCTGTTTGAAAGTAACGGTCAAGGGCAGTGAAAAGAAGCTGTTGTATTTCAGACTCACTATCCTTTTTCAGAAGCTGGAACTGCAGAATTTTCAACACAGATAATGGTCAGGAAGGTGACGTACTAGAGTTGATTTATGGCCACAAACTCGTTTCTCAAGTGAATGAGTTTTTTGGTTTGTGTAAAGGCGCATATTAAGTCTGCAGACCATAGGGACATATGGAGAGTCTAATTCGCCATTTCTAATTGTGAAATTATATTTGTTACCACTGTGAAACTGTTTCCAGTTTTCTAATATGTTTTATCAGCAGGGGGTATGAAAGGTCATTAAACCGATCTCCATGTGATATGGCTGTGAGTCTCTCTGGGTGCAAGGCAGAGGCTTCTGGTTTATATACATCCTGTTTCTGCACAAACTCTTTGGGCTTTGTAATCTAATTTGGAACAGATTTTCATCCCTGTGAATGTCCAGCATGACATTCAGAAGCCATGCAGCCTACGGGCCGATTCTTCAACTTGGGGAATCGTCCTGGACAGGGCACAGAGACCGGGCATCCCACGGCCTACCCCCACCCACTCGATGCCAGTGGCCATCTGTGGGCATGGAGACAACTGAAAACATCCCCACATGTCTTCGGAATGCCCCTGGAGGGGCACTTATGCCGGCTGGGGACTTTTCTAGCAGTCTGCTCTGGGTTAGCACTTCTATACGGGAGCCTCATACAACTGAGTGAGCCGGTTAGGGTGTGACTTATCCTCTCATACATAGCAAAGCTGTACTTGGCGAGGTTCAGAGATTTGCCCCGTGTCACAAGGCTAATTGGAGGCCCGGGATCCTGGTTCCAGTTCCAGTGCTTTTCCCACTTTTGTGTGTTTTCTCTTATGTCCACATGCTCTTTTTTTTTTTTTTCTTTAATGTTTATTTTTGAGGGAGAGAGAGAGACAGAGCATGAGTCGGGGGCGGAGGGGAGGACACAGAATTGGAAGCAGGCTCCAGGCTTTGAGTTGTCAGCACAGAGCCTGACGTGGGGCTCAAACCCACAAACCACAAGATCATGTCCTGAGCTGAAGTCGGACACTTAACTGAGCCACCCAGGCGCCCCATACTGTCTTTTCTATTCTACATCCAAGTCACTGGTCGTGTTACACCAGTGTAACAAGTTGGAATCCACCCGAACCGGAAAAGACCTCATGTGTCTACAGCATAATTGCCAGATTTCTGACCACAGGCACAGTGCCGGTGGTATAAGAGAATAGCCCCGTGAACCCTGTACAGATAGCCCAGGGGTAAAGGAAGCCTGGATTCCAGGAACAGAATGGACCCTCCACTCACCAGTTATAGCAACATCTCCGTCTTTGCCCTCCGGAATTAAAAATGTTTTCTCGAACTACGTCTCAAAGACACAGTAGGGCTGCTGTTGGCTGGCCTGGGTGTTGGGACGCCCTACTTGAGACCAATCCACCAAGCATCTCGGCTGCACAGGATAATGGGGAAAGTGCTGTGGGGCTTGGAGTGAGCCACGCCGCCGGGTGAAAGGGGTAAATGAAGCGTGAGGAGGAGCGTGGGACCTAGCACATAGTAGGACTACAGAGAGCAGGTTCCCTTCATCTCCCCAGGGGCAGAGGGAGGGGGCGCAGGAGCAAAGACAGAGCTGTGTGAGGGGGCTCCTGTCTACGGGTCTACGGGGCGAAGACCTTAGTCTGCAAACTCGGACCCAGATGCACGGTGCGTGCGGCTGCAAACACATTACATTGCCCCTGGTGCCACTTACCTTCCAGAATAGAAATGTAGCGGCACAGCAATATGTCTAAAAATAGGAGAGAGAGGGCAGGGCAGCCCGTTCTTACGGGAGGAGAAAAGAATGTCAGAGGAAGCAGCTGGGACTAATGAACTCCGCATTAGCCATATCCCATTCTTTCAACTCAAGTCAAATGTCGGTCCCCATTAGGCAATTGGCTTTGACGGGAGCTATGCTAATTACCACTTACCAAACCTTTAATTCCTGGGGAAAAGCAAAAGGAAAAAAACGAATGGGTTTTTCATTTTCAAGAGAGAAAGGGATAAAATAATAGTAGTCGGGGAAAGGAAAACCTGCATTAATTGCAAAAATGATTAACGTGCCTTTACTAAGATTTACCAGATTGCTTAGCGGTTTCATTTCCTCGTCATCCGCTCAATTCTTTTTTTTTTTTTTCTTTTTTGCCTTCAGGGTTTTTCTCCATCTTATTTCGTTTGTACGGTTTCGCCTTAAATTGTCTTGGCTGTGTCTTGTATTCCTTGAAGTTTTTTAAGGACCTCGTAAACGACCTAGTCTGAACACCCAGCCACTATTGCCTGAGTCCTCTGACCCCGGGGTCTTCTGTCCTGCTCGAAGGCCTCCAGTGAGGGGGACAGACTCACTCTTGGGAAGTGCACCGAATTTTCAGATTGCAGAACATTCAAGTTCACTATTTGCTCAAACTAAATCAGAACACAGTTTGTAATTACAAAGAAGCGAGCCAACAGGTTAATGCATGGATACTGGATTTTCCTCAGCACTTCCCAATACCGCGTTCTAAGAACTATCAGCAAGCAAACACACACACACACACACACACACACACACCAAATCTAGCTTTTCCTCCAGTTTATAATTATTTTAATAAGACAAGCACATGTGTTTTTTGATCACTTAACTAATTGTAAGTGGAAAAGATAAATTAGCGTTAATTTTATCAGGGTTATAACAAGCTAGAAGTAGTGGGTAGCCCAGATGTCCTTTGCCTCTACCTCTCTAGTCTAGAAACCGAAAATTTTCTTCTTTTATAGAAATTTTTTTTAAGTGTTTATTTATTTTTGAGAGAGAGAGTGTGTGTATGTGAGCAGAGCGGCGGCAGAGAGGGCGACAGAATCCAAAGCAGGCTCCAGGCTCTGAGCCGTCAGCGCACAGCCCAACGTGGGGCTCAAACCCATGGACTGAGATCATGACCTGAGATGAAGTCAGGCACTTAACTGACTGAGCCACCCAGATGCCCCCAAAATTTCCTTTTTAATACCTACATGACTTTTCCTCTGGTTTGTTCAAAATGGAATGCGGGGGTGCCTGGCTGGCTCAGTCAGAAGAGCATGCGACTCTTGATCTCAGGGTCATGAGTTCAGGCCCCACGTTGGGCATAAAGAGTACCTAATAAATAATTTTTTAAAAACTGGAATCCACAGCTACTGAAGAAGCTGCTATGAAGATGTGGGTGATCCCTTCCGCGGGTGCTGTTAAATCAAGTTGTTTAAGTGTCTCCCATGAGCTTACTGGTCTGAGTTTCCTAAAGCTGGGAATGGTTTGCCATCTACCCTAAATACGAACACTGTAAAGGATTTGTTTCAGATGCTATGTCACACTCAAGTCTTCCTCAACAGTTGAGGATCCGTTCTAGTGCCAAATATTAAAAAATAAATGCAAGAGAATGAATTACAACTTGTCCGGGTGCTGGTGACCCCATCTAGACACTGAACTTGTCTATAGTGAACTACAAGAATGTATACTTTGAGAAAAGTCTACCCAAAACCTGATGGTAGAAAATTATCCTAATTTACCCATTTTACTCTAATGTATCCATCATGAGCATATTAATCTAGTCTTAACATGCAGTGGATGCCAGTTAACATTCAATCCCCTGCACTAAGGTAAGCTTCGACTTGACAGATTCCCTGCCAGTCTCATTTGTATGGCCTCATTATCCTTCGGATGTTACTTAGTGCAAAGTTATAAGTCCCCGGTCTTAAGGACTGTGTAGGTATGACCCCGATCGAAACTGAAAAACAATGAGCACGCTTTCCTTCTAGAAAAATCTTAAAAGACAACGTTCTGAAGGTTAGCTGGCCTTTCAGGCTGGCATCTTGTGCCAGTGTGCTGACCCAATTACTGGTCTCTTAAAGCTGCTGTGTTCGGAAATGTGGATGCTATTACGGCTCGTCCGTCACATTGTACTTTACTCAGCTAGTAATTATGAATATGAGCTCAGCTCTGCAGAAAACAGGACGGAACGGTCAGCAGTCATGCTCCGTGTCTGCTCCCCTGGTGTCCAGAGAAGATTACAATGCTTCTCCAGCCAGCTTTTGCCGATTTTCCTCATATTAGGCCTGACTCTCAGAAACTTCCTGTGACTCAAGGTATGAATCTCGAAGCTTTAAAGGTTAGCATCTAAAAACCTCCACCCCGGGGCACCTGGGTGGCTCATTTGAGTGTGATTCTTGGTTTCAGCTCAGGTCATGATCTCACGGTCTGTGGGTTCAAGCTCATGTCAGGCTCTGTGCTGAGAGCTCAGAGCCTGGAGCCTGCTTCCGATTCTGTGTGTGTGTGTGTGTGTGTGTGTGTGTGCGTGTGTGTGTCTCTCAAAAATAAATACACGTTTGAAAAATATATTTAAGGGACGCCGGGGTGGCTCAGTCAGTTAAGTGTCTGACTTTGGCTCAGGTCATGATCTCATGGTTTGTGAGTTCGAGCCCCACGTCGGGCTCCATGCTGACAAAGTGGAACCTGCTTGGGAGTCTCTCTCTCCCTCACTCCGTGCCTCCCACACACAACCTCACTCTCTCAAAATAAATAAGCTATAAAAAATATTAAAAATATACATATTAAAAAAATTTTTTTTAACCCTTACCCTGGAAGTTTTCCTTAGAGTCTGTCATTCAAGATCCATAAACAATATGTGTAATCAAGGATTTTGGTGCTATGGGAGAGAATTCACATTTGATTAGGGTTTTGAAATTGAGTGATTTGTTCACTCCTAATCTCATTTGAGCAGCCCGGAATCCTGGTCCACATGGGGCCTTGAGAGCCATTCTGCACTGTATCAGAGGAACACAAGTCCCTCTCCTGTTTAGCCGTCACTCATTGTCACTTCTGTGGAAATTCTTGAATGGGAAAAGGTCGCAGTTATACACATATGTATCAACGTATAGGCATCTGTCACAGAACAAAGTCTGGATCCTGCAATCCTGAAGTTCCTTGAATTAGGAGTCAAGGCAAGCAGGCTCCAGGGTCCTCAGCAGCACCACTCTGTATTAGGTTGAAATAAGACCTTCAATAAGTCTGTTGAAACAGACTTCACAGGCACCTCAGTGGCTCGGTGGGTTGAGCATCCAACTCTTTTTTTTTTTTTTAAAATGTATATTTCTGAGCGACAGCACGGGTGGGGGAGGGGCAGAGAGAGGGGGACAGAGGATTCGAAGCGGGCTCCAAGATGACAGCAGTAAGCCCGTTGCGGGGCTCCAACTCGAAAACCGTGAGATCATGACTTGAGCTGAAGTCAGACACTCAACTGACTGAGCCACCCAGGCGCTCCAAGCATCCGGCCGGCTTTTGATTTCGGTTCAGGTCACGATCCCAGGGTGGGGGCACCGAGCCCCACGTCGGGTTCTGCGCTGAGAATGGAGCCTGCTTAAGATTCTCTCTCTGGGACACCTGGGTGGCTCAGTCGGTTGAGCGTCCGACTTCGGCTCAGGTAATGATCTCACAGCTTGTGAGTTCGAGCCCCGCATCGGGCTCTGTGCTGACGGCTCAGAGCCTGGAGCCCGCTTCAGATTCCGTGTCTCCCTCTCTCTCTGCCCCTCCCCTGCTCACACTCTGTCTCTCTCTCTCTCTCTCTCTCTCTCTCAAAAAATAAACATTAAAAAAAATTAACAACAAAAAAAGATTCTCTCTCCCTCTGTCCCTGTCCCCCAGTCAGGTGCACTCTCTCTCTAAAAATAAAAAAATGTAAAGATCTTTTAAATAATAGACAGATTTCATTCTTCACAAAGCAAACCTAAAGCTCATCCATGAAAGAACTGTAACAAATCAAAATTGACTTACTAATGGAAACTAATATGGGTATTTTATAGCAGCAGCTCTGAATGGAACTCTTCTTATGAGTAAATGAACATATCATCTGTTTAACAGCATATTTGTTTTTAAATTCATTTTCTCTAAAGCACAAAAAATAATTGTTTTGCTCTTTGAGCACAATGTTAAAAATTTGCTTTGAATATGAGGGAAATATTTTTTAAATTAGACGGTTTCTGTGAAGATAAACTGAAACAGAATGTTATTCTGGACTCTTAAATATGTCGCCTTTGGCTATTTTAAATCAAAGGAAGACAAGAACAGAACTTCCAAGCACATAACGAAGATGAAAGGAAAAGCCAGTGGGTCCACAGTATGGTACAGCAAGAAACAAAAATCTTCATCAAAAATGCTCACCTTGGCACCTGGCTGGCTGTCAGTCGAGCACGTGACTCTCGATCTCAGCGTCGTGGGTTCGAGCCCCCCACTGGGGGTATTGATTACTTAAAACCTTGAGGCACCTGGGTGACTCAGTCGGTTGAGTGTCTGACTCTGGGTTTTGGCTCAGGTCATGATCTCACGGTTTGTGGGTTCGAGCCCTGTCAGGCTCCACGCTGATAGCGCAGAGCCTGCTTGGGATTCTTTCTCTCCCTCTCTCTCTGCCCCTCCCCTGCTCTCTCTCTCTCTCTCTCAAAATAAATGAATAAACTTGGAAAAAAAAATATATATATATATATATTGTATGAAGACAGATGGTAACCCCACTCATCATGGTGAGCACTTCATAAAGTATATCATTGTTGAATCAGTATGTTGTACACCTGAAACTAATACAATGTTGTATGTCAATTACAGTTTTAAACATCCTATAATGTTTACTTTGGGTTCCAAATTACTTAAGACACTCAGTATTGGACTTTATTAGAGTTTAAATAAAAAAGACTTTTCAGGCACCTGGATGGCTCACTCAGTCAGTCAAGCATGCAATTCTTGATCTCAGGGTCATGAGTTCGGACCCCATGTGGGGTGTAGAAATTACTGAAAAATAAAATCTTTTAAAAATAAAGTACGTAAACTTCTGAATTACATGGGAATGAGAAGACCACAACTGTTAATACATTTTATTAAGATCCATCGTTATAATTCCTTTGCATGAGTAATCAGGGGTGGAGTTTTATTTGCAGGAGGAGAAGGTCTTCCGGAAGAAATCCTTGCAAGGTGTCTTCTCCTGCAGGGACTGTTGAGGGGGCGGGACTTCCTGCCTTTTGGCTGCCTCTCTGGCTTCCCGTCCTGTGTCCCTGTGTCCCCCGTAAGGCACCAGCCTGGATGACCCCAGGCCAGGAAAGTCAAGAGGCTGCTTTTTTTCCTTCATTTCTATTGCTTCCTGCAAATGTTTTTAAAAAGCAGCAGAGGACAAAGGAAAGAAAAATCAACCATCTGGCTCAGCCAGCAGTAAAAGATACATAATTGCTTCCTTTAAAAAAAAGAACAAAAAACAAAACAAAAAAAAAGATGCTTCAGAAGAATAAATCACCTTTCCGTTTAAAGGATAAAAAATTAAGAGAACACCCTCACAAAATTGTCCTCATTAGAGAAGGAAAAGTTAAGGATTTTCAGTCTAGGGGGGGAAAAAATGGCTTGTTTTGCCCCTAATCTTCTAATCTTCATTAGAAGAGTTGGGGAGATCTCTCATTTTCCCTGCCGACCAGTCACTGGTCTGACTCCTGGATGTCCACAAATTACTGAGACAGATCAGATGGAGACATTGATGGAGACAGAGCAGATGGAGACATTCTGCTCTTTCAGATTCTTTAGGAAGCTTCTAGGAATAACCCGATGATAAATGACTTGTCTGAAACTCATCCGGCAATTTTAGAGAAAAATCCATTTTTAATGGCCAACTTTATGTACTCTTTCTTGGAACTTTTTCAAAATGGAAAAAAAAAGAAAAAAGAAATCACCTCACAAAGTTATAAATTCTCACAGCGGAAAACGTAACGATGTCAATTAATCGGATCCAGGAAGAAGAGTCCCGTGCATATATAAATTAAGATTCCAGAAGCTAGTGTGACTAATGCGGGCAGCGACGGCTCCAGGATTGCGCTGTAATAGACTGGGACACTCACTTAACGTTCCAAAGTTTGGCGGACAGAGATCGCCGGCATGGAGAGGTTCCCCTGGAGTTGGAGAGCTTTCATCCCGGTGCCGGGACGTCACGTCACAAAGGGCAGTCCTGCCGTCTGTCCCGTGCACACTCAGCCGAGGAGTACACTCGGCCGTGCTGGGGGTCCACAGGCACGGGCGAAGATGCCAAGGAAACGGCCAGGAGGCCGGCTAGCGCGCGGCCTGCTGGGAGACCACTCACCCTGCTGTCATGTCCTGTCGTGTCGGGCGAGGCGACCCTCCGGGGGCAGGACGGAGGTGGCCGCGCCTCCCCCCCCCCCCCCCCCAGGAGGAACAGCAGGAGCAGGCAGAGGGGCGGCGGCATCCTGCAGCCTGACTGGCACTCCTCTCCAGCTCTGTGGCTGCGCATCCTCGGCAGGCCCGAAATCAGTGTTTTGTGCACTTGGGTCTCTTCTTTGGGGGAGCGGAGAGGGGGCTATTTCAAGCTCAACCTGCAGCTGTTCTTTTGTGTACCTACCTGTCAAAAGCCTGCACCAGGCCCCCCCCCCCTCCCCCACACCCAGGCAGTGACGCACAGGCCTAAGCCATCAGAGCTCACAAAAGGGCCTTGGGATGAAAGTTAACCTCTTCCAGGTTCCGAGTAGAGTCGCTTACTTTGGAGGACACGTGCACTCGCTTCCAGAGAAGCTCTACTTCCCCAGAATCCTGCCGAAAGCAAGCGGGAGGCCATGAGAACAAAGCCAAGTGATTCAACACTATGTAAAATTGGCCGTGCTCTGGGCTGACGGCTCAGAGCCTAGAGCCTGCTTCGGATTCTGTGTCTCCCTCTCTCTGCCCCTCCCCGGCTCATGCTCTGTCTCTCTCTGCCTCTCAAAAATAAAGAAGTGTGGGGCGCCTGGGTGGCGCAGTCGGTTAAGCGTCCGACTTCAGCCGGGTCACGATCTCGCGGTCCGCGGGTTCGAGCCCCGCGTCGGGCTCTGGGCTGACGGCTCGGAGCCTGGAGCCTGTTTCCGATTCTGTGTCTCCCTCTCTCTCTGCCCCTCCCCCGTTCATGCTCTGTCTCTCTCTGTCCCAAAAATAAATAAAAAACGTTGAAAAAAAAATTTAAAAAAAAACAAACAAAAATAAAGAAATGTAACAAAATTGGCCGTGGGTGAGGAGCTTTAAATCTGAAATTCAGTCCATGTAAGGCGGGTCGGAATCTGCTCCAGGCTGAAGAGACAAGGTGGTGCGGAGGGCGCAGGGAGGCGCTCAGATGGCAGGCAAGGAGGCCCCCAGCCCCTCAGGCCAGAGACGGGTCCTCCTGCCGAGGACTCCTCAAACTGCCCCGCACCTGAATCGCCTGGTGACAGACACAAAAGCGCAGATTCTATTTTTTTTTTTTTTAGAATTTTTTAAAATTTAAATCTAAGTTAGTTAACATATAATGTGGTAATGGTTTCAGGAGTAGAATTCAGTGATTCGTCACTTACCTACGACACCCAGTGCTCATCCCAGCAAGTGCCCTCCTTAATGCCCGTCCCCCCACCCACCTCCCCTCCAGCAACCCTCAGTTCGTTCTCTGTATTTAAGAGTCTCTTATGGTTTGCCTCTCTCTCTGTTTTCATCTCATTTTTGCTTCCCTTCCCCAAAGTGCAGATTCTGATGCAACAGGTTCCTGGAGGGGCCAAGATCCCACCCAGCGCCCTGGGGGGGATGCTGCAGGGGCCCGGCCCAGGCCTGTTGGGGCTCAGACTGCTGGCGCCCCCCCCCCCCCCCCCCCCCCCCCCCCACCCCCACCAACCTCCTCCCTTCACTGGTCCCAGTTGCAGACTCACACGAGCAAAGAAAGGCACAGACCCTCTTTACCCACCGGAGACGACCGGTAAACTGAGACCCGGGCCGCAAAGCTGCTAAACGCGGCCAGCAGCCATGGCAAGGTCCCGAGTAGAAGTAAGGCAGTGGGAGCACGGACTCCACTGCTCTCTCCACTAGGAGCACTGAGGTTTTGTGTCCACAGTCCCGGTTCCCACCCCCTCACGGGGGAAGTCTCCATGTGAAGTTCCATTTCGTCACAGGATTTGAAAGGGTCTGGGTAAAACCGCCATGACCTGAGGAGTCCTGGCTCATATTTTTTCCATACTAATTTCTTTGCCTAATTCCCACAAATGGATTAAAAAATTGAGTCTTAGAGATGAGAAATTCACAGCAGCTTAGCCAATTTCTTCTACCGAGCATATTTTGCAGATTTTTTTTTAATGTTTATTCAGTTTTGAGAGAGAGAGAGAGAGAGAGAGAGAGAGAGAGAAAGCACGAGCAGGGGAGAGACAGAGAGACAGGGAGAGAGAAAGAATCCCGAGCAGGTTCTGCACTGACAGCAGAGAACCCAGTGCAGGGCTCGAACTCACAGACCGCGAGATCATGACCCGAGCCGAAGTCAGGCACTCAACAGACGGAGCCACCCAGGCGCCCCTATCTTGCAGCCTTTATTCGATGGACTCATGAAACACTCCGAGCACCTAGCACGTACGCAGAACGACAAAGGACCCAGCCCACACCCACCCCAGCAGCGTTGTTAGAGCCCAGCCGGGTGGCAGGACACACAGCCGACAAACGAAAGCACATTCGGGGCAAGGGCAAGTGCACCAGGGAGGGCCGCGTGGGGCAGCTGGAGGGAGGCCATGTGTCATCTCAGTACTGGCTGTTTCCAAGGAGGTGGCAGCGTGTCTTCAAGGTGACAGCTGAAGACTAAAATCCTGGCTTTGTTCTTCAATTAGCCCCCCTGTGGCCCCAGTTTCCTCATCTGTGACACGGGGATGAAAAATAGCGCCCACCGCCCGCATCACAGCGTCGTGGCGAGCAAATAACCCACCAAGCACAAGAGGAAGGCACAGCGGACACTGGTGTTCAGAACCGCTATTGAGATCTCCTGTCCTACTCCACTGGCACGCCTTCCACTCCAGAGTCCAAGTATCTCAGGGTGCCTACCGTGTGATCACCCTTCTCCAGCCCAAAGCCTGTCCGCAGGGAGCTGATAATCTAAGGTCTTCTGCAAGTATGTGTTTCGGAAAAGATGTAGAATGGGAACTTTGAGTAAAAGGAACTCAGGACTGGGGCTCCTGGCTGGCTCAGTCAGTAAAGCATGGGACTCTTGATCTCAGGGTCCTGAGTTCAAGCCCCACGTTGGGCATGGAGCCTACTTAAACATAAACAAACAAGTAAGAAAAGTTTAAAAAAAAAAAAAAAAAGGAACTCAGTACTGAATTATTTTGAAAAACTTGAAAAACAAAGACAGCTCATTCTAAACGGCAGAACAGGACCCAGATAGAAGTTAGAATAGGGGCACCTGGGTGGCTCAGTCGGTTTAGCATCTGTCTTCGGCTCAGGTCACAATCTCAGTTCAGGAGTTCAAGCCCCAGGTCGAGCTCTGTGCTGACAGCTCAGAGCCTGGAGCCTGCTTTGGATTCTGTCGCCCTCTCTCTCTCTGCCCCATCCCCGCTCACACTCTGTCTCTGTCTCTCAAAAATGAATAAAAACATTAAAAAAAATATTAAAGAAGTTAGAAAAGACTTTTCTCTGTACACAGAAGAACCTTGTGATAGTGAGTGTCCCATAACCAGAAGGACTGTCTCTGGAGTTCCTGTGTAGTTCCTTGTTGGTGAGGAGATTGGACTAAATGACCCCTAGCGCCTCTTTATAAATTCCACAATTCAGTAAAGGGAAAGAAGCGTGTCCCGATTTAACCCTCCTGGGACATCCAGGCTTTAAGGTCTCAGCTGTGTACCAGCCAGTGCCGACCCTTGGCGCATTCCAGGGGCTGCTGTGTGCAGAAAGGGATGCTTTCCAAGTTCGCTGGCTCCAGTTAATTTCAGTAATAACAAATCAACACAAGACCTTTCATTTCGAGCTCTTCGAGGAACTGGTGTTAACAAGGAAGACAACAGATACTATAAATGTTAAGTTGCCCGTGTTTCCAGGACGCGTTCCTTCCAAAGACACGAGCGTCTTTACACGGTTCATCATCTGGTAAATGGCTCATAGGTTAAAGTTCAGACGAGGTTCCAGGACACTCGAGGAAGCCAGCCCACAAAAACAGGGCCCTCTGCAACCCCTTTCCGCCACGTGTCCCCAAAGATGGACTCACACAGGATGACTGACATCACTTTGGACATTCCAGAGTCAACAAGACCCCATCTAACATGCAGTGGAGAAGAGACAGCTCAAGGGAACACAGGAAATGGAGTCAGCTCTTCTTTACAAAGTCTGTCGACTCCTGTGTTGCGAGCCCTGAAAAATGTACTCACCTGCAGTATAAGCAGGTCACACGTTAAAGATGCGAAACAAACCAAAAGATTACGTGAACATCAAGTCAATTTTACAATCTGGCTAGAAAATTTCCCATCAAAACACCCATGCCAGCCCCCAGGTGCCCTCTCCAAGCCTGTAACCAGACAGGACGCCCGTGGCGCACAGAGTTCACCACTTCCAATCGTGAGCGTCCCGGGTTTCGAGAGCTACAGAAATCCATAAACACGAGACCCATAGTAACAGTGCTGCCCCCTTCCTCTTCCTGTCACGTACAACCTCGCTGCAAGGTACAGGGGACCCTACTGCACTTGAACACAAAGCCACAGAATGTCACACGGCCACTAGAGTTGCAAACCCAGGATGCAAATCCAAGTCTGCGGACTTCTGGAAAGTCCATGGCATCCGGTGTCTGACCTCTCCTGACGCACAGTTCCAGAGAGCTTCTCCGGAAATGAAGCTGCTCACATACGGATCCGGGAGGGAATGCGACCTAAGGATGGAACGCTTTAGGATTCCCTTTTCTCCGACGTGACACACAGTCGTTTCCAGAAATGAAATAATTCGTCCTTTGCAGAGCCTGATGCCGAGAAGCTTGATTTCAGTGCTTTGCTGTGACCACAGCCCGCCACCGCCCCTTGAGAGCCAAACTTTGGGGTGTCTTTTGCTCATATTTAGTACGGGTGGTATAAATTCTATCCAGAACGCGTGTCCTGATCTCTCTTGCCCCCTCTTTAGTCAGCACCCCCAGTGTGAACACTGCCTCTGATCCGTAGAGCAGGGCAGCTGGCTGACCTCTTCGAGCCTCGGTCTGCATGTCAGTAAAATGGGGATAATGAGATCCACACTGATAAGGCTGTGAAAATGCGGTGACGTCCTATGGGAAGCCTCCAGGGCAGCCTGGCGCACAGAACGGCCTCTGCAAACGCTGCCCCTCCTCTTCCCCCTCTTGCCCCATGGGGGGAAATGCGCACCCTGGGCCTCCCAGACACCCCGGAGAGAAGACAGCAGAACTGGGCCCCTGGGAGGACCAGCCCTCACAGACTGATCCAGAGCACGACACACGGAAGTGTTTGGGAAGAGCCCAGGTTTTCCTCTCCAGCAAAACTTCCGGCCCACAGAACCATAGTTCAATTACAAAATAACCCAGAGAAAAGCTGCATCAGTGTGTTCTGGAGAAAATCATCTGTAAAAAGTAACGCAGACAATTTCCAAATATCACATTTACCTTGTGGTCACAAGTGACCCAGGTTTAAAAGCTATATTGGTGGTCAAAAGGACTAAACAAATAGAGCTGTATTCATCTTTCAGGGACTGTCAGCCTGAAAAATGACAAAGAATAACATTTTTGCTTGAAAAAATGGACTACATTTAAGCTGCTGACACAATTTTATTAGCAATAGATACAGCTTCCAATCTTTGCCACTCAAACCCTCCCGTGTTAGTGGAGGGTGAGAGACGGGAGTATTTCGCTGGAGAGTTTCCGGTCTCTTTGACACCAGCTTTGGCAGCCAATGACTCTGAGAAAGCAGCCCAGCAAGCCTCTTAGCCTTTTTATTTTAATCTCTACTGACCCCTTGGAAAACCCCTTTGTGGCAACGCAAGCTCTTGGCAACCTCCCTGCTGAAGGCTGCCTTTGCCAGCGACAGCTACAGACTCGAATTGTCCTTTTTTGCTGCTGCAGCCTCTGCTGGCTCCACTGGTTTTTGGTTTTCTTCCTCTAATTTCTTCTTCTTTTTTGCTCTTTGTTCTGAGTTAAACTGTGCAAGCTCTTCGCTTTTCTCTGTGATGTATTTTAGCTGGGAGGAAGGAAGGAAGGAAGGAAGGAAGGAAGGAAGGAAGGAAGGAAGGAAGGGGAAGGGAGGAAGGAGGAGGAAGGAAGGAGGAAGGGGGGAGGGAGGAAGAAATACATTATCTGGTTGTGCCATTTTATAAGTCTGGGGGAGGCAGTGGGAATCTACATCCCTCCCAACCACTCCCACCCTAAGAATCTGGGTGGAAAAGCCCGGGTTACATTCCTTAGAGTGAAAGCCTGGGTTACATTCCTAGAGTGAAACAAGCCTAGGTTACATTCCTTCCATTTTTTCTGGAAGAAGTAATCAACTAGAAAAATCAACCGATTGCTGCCCATACTCCTACCAAACAGGTAGGAAGGAGCTCCTTGAATAATCAGAAGAGTTAAAATGTGGAACTTGGGGCGCCTGAGTAGCTCAGTCAGTTGAGCGTCCAACTCTTGATTTCGGCTCAGGTCATGATCTCACGGTTGTGGGATTGAGCCCCTCCGCTCAGCCCAGAGCCTGCTTCGGATTCTCTCTCTCTCTCCCCTTCTGCCCCTCTCCACCCCAAAATAAATAAACAAACATTAAAAAAAAAAAAAGTGGAACTTGCAGAAGGCACGCCAGTCCTAAATATACTCTACACCAACTCCAGTACAGCCAACACCCCCCTAAACGTAGCCAACTAACATTACTGAGTGCTACTATGCACCAGATAGTAGGGGCAGAAGGTGCAGAAAGAACACGGGGTCCCTGCCCTCCGGGAGCATTTCGTCACATGCCTAAATTTAGCTGTAACCCTGTCAGATGAAATAAAAAATTAAGAGTCCAAAATAAAAATAATATTTGCAGGTAAACAAATGTGCAATAAACAGATAACGTCCCAATTAATATTCTAAGGTGACTGGCACTGACCAGTCCTTTGCAAAAGGTAGAAACTGCCCACTGAAACAGACCACGAACAGCTCTGACCCGCACCGAATTTACAGACAGAGAGGAGCGTCTTTGCCACTGACACGCAGCACCGCCAGTCACCTTAGCTATTTTCCTTAGGGATCGCATCATCTTTAACCTTGACTTAAACTTTAAAGAGAGAATATTAGAAGAGCAGAGGGGGAAAAGAGAGCCGGGTAGAAACAGCGCTAGATCCTGGGCCAGAAGGTTAGGGCTCAGCTATCAACCAGAGAGCTTTGTTTTCAGCTCTGGGAAGTTACTGAACTCCAGCTGCCTCCCCTGTAAAACCGGGCTAATAAATCCTGTTCTTAAAGACCCTCAGAGGGTGGTTGTGAGGTTTAAATAATACATGTAAAATAACATCTATAAAAGTCCCCTGTACACTGTCAACTGCTATACAAACTCACTCGACAACTACTTGCCGAGCACCTGCTGTGCGCCAGGCTCTATTCTAGGCACGGCAGATGGAGCAGAGATAAAAACCCCCGCCCTGGTGGAGCTCACAGTAAAGTATTTTTACTGCGGGAATTAAACTAGGTCATAAAACCTCACAGATGCCCTGGATCTGCCCCGGGCCACTGGCCTGGGATGATCACAGCATCACCTGTAAAATGAGGGCCTGGTCGAGATGACTTCTAGATTTCTTTGAAAAGACAGACAACGTGCTCAGTTTTCTGCCCGTCCCAGCTGTACGGACACTCCTTCCATACCTGGCCCATCAGACTTGCGGGCACCGTAATGGAACTGTCTCCATACACTCTAGCCTGGGGTCTGTCTCTGACATCATGCTGTAAATGAAAGGCAGGGCCAAAGTTTTGAGATGTTACGAAAAAGGCAAATTATGAAACCCAGAGAGTGCTGATTAGAAAATTCCAAATTGGCTTAGCGAGATCCATCATGAGGAAAGAGAGACTATAAATTACGGGCAGGCCTGAATGGTTCAACCATCTCTCGTTTTTCATGCAAGGTGCCCTGGGGAATCGCTTCATGGCTGCAAGTGATTAATTGGGAATAATGTATTCTGATGGGAAAGGGGAGTGAGGAAAGAAATCCATCTCTCACCAGTGAATTACTCCTCCTGGCTAAGAGCTTCACATCTTCCGTGTTAATTGTGCTTCTTTTTGCGTGTCTGTAGAAAGGGCAGGAACAATTCACCAAAATGTTTAGTATCATTTCAAGTTTTGATGAAACCCAAAAGTTCATGGTCAGAGTCCAAACCAGCAAGGATCTCTAAGTAGCCCATCTTTTTAAATTAAATGCATTAAGCAACCATGACATAAAAACGAGTGAACTGACTTAGCCAAGACACCAATTAAATAAAGAGACTAAGGAAAACAGAAGCCCATCTGTCCACCTCCGCCTGAGGCCCCGGGTGCCTGAGCAGGGACTTGCTTGAGCACCACGGTCACAGTGAACACCACAGAAAGAGCAAGCAGCACATATGTGCACACTTTCAGTGGAAAGAGAAAACGGCACAGTCTCACGACACAAAGATTGCCTACTTCTAAATAGACACTAAGTAGAAGAACAAAGAAAAGGTACAAGTTCCCGAGGCTCTTCTCCAAGGGTGAAATCACAGGAAAAAGCTCACACGGATGTCCCCTAATACCCCACTCCCCACCAGGGAGGTACCGCGCTCCCCCCACGATAGCCTGGCTAGAACAAAGAACATCCTGTCAACTGGAGTCTGTGTCTTGCTCACAACTTGGACTCCAATTCTCATTCCAGTCCTCGTATCTTGGCTTCAACAGGTAAAGCGGATAGGTCTGATAAGCTCCAGTCAATAACCTACTGCTCTGGTTACACCCCTTCTTGCCATTTCTAACTTCCTCCAAAAATAAGGAGAAAGTGAGTACACAGGAACAAGTAGGCGCGTGTCCCGAACAACGAGCACACGCAGCGTCCTCACTGGGTACCCGCGCTGCTAACGATAAACTCACACGGAAATTCTACTCTGTATCTGGCCGAACCCCCCATCCTGCTAAATGTGCAAACATCAAGCGTCATCTCATCACGGCCGCCTCTGCCGACGGTGTCACTCCAGGAGACGACCTCTAGTTAGCGGGCCGCAAGCACCAGGACGCCAACCCCCCCCCCCCCACTACTCCGCCAGTTAGCTGGCACCACCTGAAAGTTACCACTTCCCTAAATGGGTTGGGGGGTGGGGGCAGGTATATCCGATGGCGGCCGCTTCACATCAGAGACTCTCCTAAATCAAACCTCTGACTCCAGAAAACTACTCCAGAGAAGATTACAAAGCGACGTTTCATATGACACTTTTAGCGACACGGGTTGTAAAGACTATTCCCAAAGTCTTCCTAGAATTTATTCACTGTCCAGTATCTATCTTCTTCAAGATGTTACATCTTTAACACATTGACAATATGAGGTGACTAGAGATTGCAAAACTAAATAAAGGAAACTCACAACTTAAATTGTGAGATAACTTGCCAAAGTTTACAGGCAAACTATTTCAAATGTAGGCACTA
This sequence comes from Panthera uncia, assembly GCF_023721935.1. Lineage (NCBI taxonomy): Eukaryota > Metazoa > Chordata > Mammalia > Carnivora > Felidae > Panthera > Panthera uncia. The sequence continues at coordinate 97,286,710 of NW_026057585.1, forward strand.
TTTTCTCAGAGAAACAATGTTACAAATACCGCTTAAGTTCCCAGCCAGCCTATTTAGACTACTTAGGCTGGCCTGAAACAGACCCTTTGACTCTGTGGTGCTCACAGTTCTAGAAGACAGTGGCCACGGGGAAAATACAAAGCCACAGGATAAACGAAGCTAACCTTCTGGGAATATCAATTTCATCCCATGATAAACTTTAAAACAGGATTTTTTTTTTTTTTATGACGGCAAACTGAAACATTATGAAGATCAGTGTGAAATTAAGACAAAGGCCGAGTCTTCAAAGAAAATCTGCACTTGCGTCGGCTCAGGATTCAGAGGGTGGCGGGAGCGTGCAGCATGCTGTGGGACACTCTCAGAGACGCGGAAGGTGAGGCACCTCCTGGTCAGTACGTCTCTGCCGCGCTCACTTAGACAAGAACAGCGTGAGAGCCTTTACCCAGACCCCTCGATTTACATGATGTCCTTCCCTGGGGAGCTCCCGGTCTAAGTGACAAACACAACACTCTCCCCCCCTTCACCAAGTACCCAGCAAAAGAAAATCAACCTCTTTTTTTTTTTTTTTTTTTTTTTTAAAGCATGGTTAGAGTTAGGGAGTCCTTCCCCTGACATTTTTTTATTAAGAGTTTATTTTTAAGCTTATTATTAAGAGCCACCAGCATGGGGCTTCGAGCTTACAACCCCGAGATCAAGAGTCACCCTCTCCACCAGGGAGCCAGCCAGGCACCCCGAAAATCAACCTCTTGATGCAATGATAAAAACACAGAGTGCCTGAAAGCTCAATGTACTACAATGCTAAATATTTCCAATTTCGTTTTTATGTCTAGTATTTTATAGAAGCATCTAAAAACGTTCGTGGTCTTTTCCCACAGGGAACACAGAAATGGCAAGAAAAGTCACAACGGGGGGCCGCGCTACGGGCATCTACCAGAGAGAGGTCAGAGGAGCCAATAAACACCCTACTATGCACAGGACAGTCCCCACCACAACCCAGAATGATCTGGTGCAAATTGTCAACGGTGCTGAGGCAGAGAAACCCTACTCTCTATCGATAATCTTCATGTTCAAATTAAATACTCATTTGCTTACTTATTTACATTTTTGTGCCACCCTTTGTAATAAAAAGAAGTTGTATTTAAAAAAAAAAAAAGGAAAGAAATGGCAAGGAAAGGTGATAAATGGGTGTCACAGGAGACGAGGGGGCTGCGGGCGGGGGATGGGAGATAATGGGCGCCATGAAAGGGGCCACCACCCGTATTAACAAAGAATAAACCACATGAGCTATGACTATTCCATAATATGATCTTAGCCCTGTTGGCCAAGCCGAAGATGCTAAGCGGTTTTTAGGGACTCCTACACGTAGGGATGGGAAAGATTTAGAGTCTGCCCTCCAAGAACCTACTGCTTTAATTCATTCAAAATATTCACCCGAGCAACACAGAGCTAACGGGAGCAAGGTGAAAAGCGCCGGGTACGGAAGAGGCTGGCACCAACTCAGAAGTGCTAGCAAATTAGAAAGCTCTAGCCCTTTCCGGCCTCAGTCATTCAAACTGCTTCATAAAAGCAATTCCTCGCCAATTGTTTTCAATTACCTGAGGTCCTAATTGAAGAGATGAGCGTAAATCACCTGTAAAAGCTAAAGCTTACCAGCTGAGAGCAAATCACCCGCTTTTCAGGGAGCGGATGTCTCGCTGGTGACAAAGGCGGTGAATGCCAGGCTGACGGGGTGGGTGTCGGGCGCCGTGGTCCCCCGCGCACCGTCCCGCGGAAGCGTTCTGCAAAGCACACACACCCTGCACATTCACCGTCCGGGGCTGCACTGCACATCTTTGTAGCCACCAAATGAACGGCTCTGGTTCTTGCACAAAAAGTGCTTGGAAGACATAACCAAAAAAAGGCCAAATCAAGTCTGAATGGACGTGATTAAAGCGGATGTGATATTCTTGCAGAATCATGACTAGAGATGAGCCTCCAGAAAATCCACACGCACACACAGACTGCATACAGCTCGCCTGAAACACAGCAGCAGGTGGAGAGTACAAATGGCGTGTAAATGCACACACAGCATCAGAGAACCGGCCTCTTTACCCACCTTGCAAACATTTCGAGGTCTTTGGCGAAGTTTTCTGCAAGAGAAAAAGATGTGCTTTAGCTACCCTGATCTCAATCTTATTTCAGAAGGAGGGAAAGTGGAACTTCGGGACGTTTGGCACAGTGACTAATGCCACAAGCCCTTTAAAAGGCGAGAGGAGGCATTTCCGGAGCCTTTAGCAGTTTTATTCGTTGTGGCCTCCTTGTCATAATTGGGGTATTGTGGCTACACCCTTCCTTCCGTGAAACTGGCCCTTAATCTTAAATTTGGCCACAAGTTAGGGCTTGAGAGGACATTAATTTTCTCTAACGTCAAGCAGATACCAATGTCATAAGCCCGGCTGTCAAATAAACCATGGCACGGTGGACATAAAAATGTTATAAAGTAGGGGCGCCTGGGTGGCGCAGTCGGTTAAGCGTCCGACTTCAGCCGGGTCACGATCTCGTGGTCCGTGGGTTCGAGCCCCGCGTCGGGCTCTGGGCTGACGGCTCGGAGCCTGGAGCCTGTTTCCGATTCTGTGTCTCCCTCTCTCTCTGCCCCTCCCCCGTTCATGCTCTGTCTCTCTCTGTCCCCAAAATAAATAAAAAACGTTGAAAAAAAAATTAAAAAAAAAAAATGTTATAAAGCAATGAGGTAGAAAATTGAATGTCTAACGTTCCAGGCAGTTTAAAAAATAAAACAAAGGTGTTAATACCCAGTGTTAGGTAACAGGAAAAAAAAAAGTTCTTTTCATAAAATATCTGAATTTTACGGCAAAGAACTGTCTCACGAACAATGCCTGATGATCACGTTCTCCATCTGTTGGGATGACAAGCCAGGGCACCCCCCCACACGTCTCTCCCAGGCAAAAGCAACTTCTGGGATGCCTCTACACCTACAGGAAGGCCATGGCTTCCTACCGCACTGCCGGAAAGTCAGCTCCGAGATGGCCGCAATGGTTTGTTTGCTGAACCGAATCTCTCTGTCCGACGCAACTTCCTCGCAAAGGCACCCAACGGTGTAGTGAACGGCTGCTTTTAGCCTCTGAAGCGAAAATCAAAATACTTCATGGGTAAGGCTGCAAAGAAGAGCTTTGCACATCTTGGAAAGTTAAGACCAAGGAGAGGGTCTGCTGCGCTTCCCTCCTTCAGCACTTTCCATAATGGCTGAGTGACTTTTCAAGTGTACTAATAAATTAATGAGGCCCTCTGGAGTGTGGCTTGTAGAAACATTACTTCCTAGTTAATGGTTATGATTTAGGTCAAGTAAAGATAAGGAATTACAATGGCAGGTCAGTGGGGAGAAAAGTCGGACTCGCACTTGCAAAGTATCTGCCTGACTTGACTCGGGGAGTCCACGAACAGGGACCACGTTCCTACTGAGTAAAGGCCCATGCCAGCTGTTTGAGGAACAACGGAAAACCAGACAGGGGTTAATCAAGCGAAAAAGGAGGCGGTGCCATCCCCCTGCGGCCAGTCTCTGCCAGCCCCGGGCCTGCGTGTGACAAAAGACAAACGCTCAGGACTGGCTGGGAAAGGCCTGTGCGGGCACGTCTGAGCCTCCTTTGATTTGTTGGCTTGCTGGCCCACCTCGCCAGGACCCTCACTGCTCCTTAGCAGCCCTTTTAGATACTGAGTAACATATCTTTCCCATGCAGAGGAGCAAAGAAGCAAAACAAAGTTAAGCCAAGATCTCAGTCTCATGTCAGCAAACTTCTTGAGCCCCTAGGTGTGCTCCTCTATGGTGGAGACAGAACTGAACTGGACATGGGGACAGCTGAAGCCAAGACAGCATCAACCCTACCAGCAAGTGTTCACAGTTGAGACAAGATGAGGAGGAACCGCAGAAACACAGGTCGAGGACCGAGGACCCGGGTAGAGGCCAGGCAGATAAGCAAGGGCAACTACCTTCCTTAGTTTCAGAGGTCACAAGACTAGGAAGTGGAGGCCTTTGGCAGGAGACAAAGGGACCATCACCCGGGGAGGGATAAAGACCTTCCCAGGTCATCTTTTTTAGGTATGCGTGAGGCAGGGGAGGTTCGGGGAACAGGACAGGAAGCCTTCCGAACATTCCAGGAAGTTTTTTAATGTCTCTCCTCCTTCTGTACGCCTCTTGGATGGGGCCAACTGCCTTCTGCAATGCTGCACACGCTAACCCACTAGACCCTAAATTCCTCAAGGGCACGACCCTGTCCGTTTTGTTCACTACCATCCACCTACCTAGTGCCAAGAACAGCTGGTTCAATGAATGGTGGGATCTTCAACCTGCTCACCAATTTCTCAGCCCAGCTCTGCAGCCTTACTCATCTCGTCAGCACGCAGAACCAGCCTCTGGTTCTTTATTGGGCACTGAGAACCAGCCTCTATACTCGGGGCTGAGAATACAAAAATGGAAAGGCCAGCTCCCTTCTCAAAGACTTTATCTCCTGCTACACCTTTGCCATCAATGGACTCTTCAAAACCATCAATGTCAGGAAAAAGAGGATGGAGAACCAACCCGTCCAGGGAAGATCAGAGCCAGGATTACTAAATGCACTTTATGTTCCTTGACTGGATCCTGGGTGAAATAAAAAAAGACCACTAGAAAAAAAAAACAAAAAACAAAAAACTGCTTTGGAACACCGGGAACATAAAGGTGGACCGAACATTACATAATAGGATTTTATCCGTATTAAATTTGCTGAGTGTGATCATTGAGATTATGCAGAATACCCCTGTGGTCGGGAGAGCATACTATAAAGTATTAAAACTTACAGGGAAAGGGTCAAGGTATCTGTGATTATATCTCAAATGAGTCAGAAAAAAAAGAGAGCAAAGGAGCAAACACGGCCAAGTGCTAACAACTGGTGAATCCAGGTGGGGAGCATACGGCTGCAGAGTGGACTATTCTCGCCAACTTTTCCTGAAATCTTACACTTCTCAAAATAAAGGCAGGCGGTGGGTAAAACAGCTGAAGTGTAACACTGGCAGGAGGGAACTCCCGCGCCCTGAGCTCCTTCGAGTCTCTTGAGTGCCCCCTCTTTGAGGATACCGCCCTGGTTCTGGCTTCTTATCTCTTTGGGGCTTTACGGTTGGTTCCCGCGACCCTGCCCCATCGTACTAACTCCCGGGCCGATTAGAGGAAGGGCCGCCCCTGGGAGGGGGTTACTGTTACTCTGTTATTCTGCAAACAGGAAAGCGGGGCTCGCGCAGCGCCGAAGCGACCCTCGGGCTGCGGAGGCGGGACCGGAACCCACTCGGGAAAGATGGGCTCCGGGACGGCGCGGCCCGCGTCGCACCCAGGTTCGCAGGCCGTCTCCGCGTCTGCAGGACGGAGCGCGCAGGTCACGGCGGCCACGTGCCGGGCATCGGGCTACGTGCTTGGCCTGAATCCCCTCCAAATGCTCACACCCCATCTTCACAACACCCCTGAGAAGGGAGACTGCGGCTGTCCTAGGCAAGAAGGCTGCCGCGCGACTCGGACCCGCGTTACCGAGGATACCGCCTCCCAGCACCCCCCGCGGCAGCCCAGCTGGCGCAGGCGCACGCGGCCCGAGCGCGCCCTTCGCCCCGGGGGACGCGCCCCGAGAAGCGCCAGGCCTCGGGGCCTTTCCCTCTCCAGCAGCTCGACGCCGTCCTCCCGCAGCCTGGCCGGGACCCGGCTTTCCTGTACCTGTTGGTAGGAGAATCGCTGCTGCTCCTCGGCCGCCTCGTCCTCCTCCATCTCACCGGGCCGACCCAGGCAGGCGTGCCAGGGCAGTAGGAGGCGGCGGCCGGGAGGAGCCCGTCGGATTTCCCGCCGCGGCGCCCGGAGACGGACCGCGCGAGGGGACAAAGCGCGAAGTTCCACGCCGCCGTGTGCGCGCGCCCCCTGGCGGCCGCTCTGGGAACGGTCCGCAGCGGTCCGAGCTCCCGCCTCGAGGCGCGGGGGGACCTGGCGGTCCAGGTCCCCTGGCTCCGCTCGGCTCTGCGCCTGGCTCGCGGCTCACGCGAACCCTTGAAAAGAACGCTTGTGTGTAGGGACAGCGTTGTCGGGCGGCACTCTTTACTGTGAGTTACGTGGGGCCGTAAGCTCCGTAGACCTTGCAGAATCCACCAACGTTCTCTAACTGTGTCACCAACAGTAGTGTCACCGAGTCAGACGCAGGCGAATGCTGGATTGCTGTCCATTCAGCATCGCAGTGAGTAGGTGACACAGCCGAGGCTAAGGCACTCATCAGCAGTGCAAGTGTCCCCGATTAAAAAAAAAAAATGTTTTTTTTTTTCTTAAGTAATGTCTATACCCAGCATGGGGCTCTAACTCAGGATGCCGCAAGGGTCAAGAGTTGCGTGCTCCACGACTGAGCCAGCCAGATGCCCCAGGGCCCCCAATTTTTATGTATGTATGTATGTATGTATGTATGTATGTATGTATTTACTTCTTTATGAGAGAGAGAGGGAGAGAGACAGGCAAAGAGAAAGAGCGAGAATCCCAAGCAGTCTCTGCACTATCAGGGCGGAGTCCAGTGCAGGGCTTGAACCGTGAGCTCATGACCTGAACCAAAATCAAGAGTTGGACGCTTAACCAACTGAGCCACCCAGTCGCCCCAGGGCCCCTAATTTTTTTAAAGGAAATTAATTTGGTTATATATTTTCTAATGTCTTGGTGCAATCATCAGGGAGAAAAGCGCCTTCTTGGACCTCCTCACACTTTTTGTAAGGGTTAAGGTTGTGTTTATTTTTTTTTAAGATTCATTTATTTTTATTTATTTATTTTTTTAATGTTTATTTATTTTTGAGACAGAGACAGAGCATGAACGGGGGAGGGTCAGAGAGAGAGGGAGACACAGAATCTGAAGCAGCCTCCAGGCTCTGAGCTGTCGGCACAGAGCCTGACGCAGGGCCTGAACTCACCGTGAGATCATGACCTGAGCCGAAGTCGGACGCTCAACCAGCTGAGCCACCCAGGCGCCCTGTTTATTTTTTTTAAAGATTTATTTATTTAGAGAGAGAGAAAACGAGTGGGGATGGTGCAAAGAGAGAGAGAGAGAGAGAATCCCAAACAAGTTCCATGCTGTCAACACAGAGCCTGACTCGGGGCCCGATCCCACAAACCGTGAGATCATGACCTGAGCCAAAATCAAGAGTCCGACGCTTAACTGACTGACCCACCTAGGCGCCCCTGGTCAATTTCTACTGCATCTGAGATGACAGGTGCCTCTGGCCTCTTCTCCCCATTGCTCCCAGAGAGAATTCCAGTTTCCAGTCCCCTGGGATGGTCCCCGATGTCATGCAGGGCAGGCCTCTCACGGGATGTCCCTGATCTGCAGCTGTGCCTTAGCAGGCCGAGCTCTGCCGGTCGGTTGTCGCCCTGCTCCCCGCTGCTGCAGCTCTCTGGTCTCCAGCAGGAAAGAAAAGGGTTGGGGGTGTGGAGTGGGCTGGGAGCAGGTGGGGAGCTCCAGCCTAGGCCCAGACCTTGGGTTCGGGGCCCGGCCCCTTTCACAAGCTTTGTGACCCTGGGTGAGTCACAGAACCTCTCCAAGCCCCAGTTCCTGCATTTATAAAGTGAGAAGCATGGGACTAACTTCAGAGAGTGGTCTCAAGGCCTAAGTTGCCTCACCAAAGGGCACAAGAAATAATAACCGTTTTCTCCTGGGCAGTTTCTGTGCTTTGTACCTTGCATGATGTCTCATTTTAAAGCAGTTGCTTCCCAGGGCCAAAAATACATTATTCTAGCAGCTTCTGGAATACCTGGGCACTTTAGAGTCTGAAGAGGAAGGCCTGGAGCTGAGGCATTACGTCACAGAAAATGGCTCTGTTCCTTTGGAACAATTTTGCCCGGGAAAGAACCAGCCACGTCAACTGGCCACTAGATGTCAGCATTGTGCCACGTTGTGGAACAAGGCGGGTCTTCCTGCCGGTGATCCGCCCCCCTCACCTTAACCCTGGGGTTACTAGCCTCTGGGTTCTAGGCACCCCGCTTGGGTTAGGTCTCAGCTGCTCAGAGGTAGGTGCGGATCCACCATCTCCTACGTGAGGGAACAAGGTCGCAGAGGGGAGAGAACTTTGCCTGAGGTTAGCCTGCCAGGAAGTGGTAAGAGTCCAGTGTCCGCAGGCTGGCGTTGGAGTCTGCGCCCTCACCAGAGATAAGACAGGGACATTTGTCCCTGGATCCTTTTCAGCTGCATCAAATAGGGTACAAGGAATACTTAGCTCAATAACAGTCCTCATTTATTCCCCCTATAAATGCGCTACAAATTGCTGGTTCAAAAATCAGTCTCCGGGGCGCCTGGGTGGCTCAGTCGGTTGAGCCTCCGACTCTTGACTTAAGCTCAGGTTATGATCCCAGGGTCGTGGGATTGAGCCACGCGTCAGGCTCCACACCGAGCGTGGAGCCTGCTTAAAATTCTCTCCCTCAGGACGTCTGGGTGGTTAAGCATCCAACTTCAGTTCAGGTCACGACCTCACGGCTCGTGAGTTCGAGCCCCGCGTCGGGCTCTGTCCTGACAGCTCAGAGCCTGGAGCCTGCTTCGGATTCTGTCTCCCTCTCTCTCTCTGCCCTTCCCTCGCTAACACTCTCTCTCAAGAATAAATAAACATTAAAAAAATTCTCTTTCCCTCTTCCCCTTCCCCCACTCTCTCTCTCTCTCAAGGAAAAAAAAATCAATTTCCATTAGCTGTAGTATAGATTCTATAAGCTCATGAGGTCAGGACTTTTCATCTTCTCTCACCACTGACACACGGTCCCGTCACAGTGCTTGGCACACAGTGGGTATACTGTAAGTATGCCAGTGGCCGAGTGAGTAAGTGAATTGTACACTTCGAGCATTAAGAGCTTAATGGTTAATTGCCCGGATTCTGGCAGCAGCTTGCCATTGTTCCAGTTCCAGTGCCTCAGGAGTTACGTGACCTTGGACAAGTTACTTAACCATCCGGGAACTTCATTTGTGAATTGGGGATGACGGTGGTAGCCCCTGCTTCAGGGGGGTGTTGTATTATAAAACAGTGCCTGGCACACACTCAGTTATTACTTTCCAGTATGTGCCATGTATACGGCGTGAGAACTCAGGAACACTAGCAAGTAGGGCCAGAGTTCCTAACTTCGTATAACCAACTGTCTTTTTCAAAAGAAGTGTATGTGGCAGATCATATTCGCTCAAAACATAGAGCCAGTGTCTCCTGACCCTTGTGTTCCTCCAGAACACTGCCGCTCTGCCATGAAGAGGTGGACTCTAGGGGCACCTGCGGGGCTCAGTCACTCAAGTGTCCAACTCTTGGTTTCGGTGTCGGGTCACAAGCTAAGGGTTCGTGGGTTCGAGCCCCACGTCGGGTTCCATGCTGTCAGCACGGAACCTGCCTGGGATTCTCTCCCTCCCTCTCTCTCTGCTCATGTGCACTCTCCCCTGCTCATGTGCACTCTCTTTCTCTCTCAAAGTAAACATAAAAAAAAAAAAAAAAAAAAAAAGGTAGAGTCTAGCCCTCCACCCATTGAATTTGGGGTGTCTATGACTTGCTTGTAACCGATACAGTGGGGCTGAAATAACGCCCTGTGGCATCCATGGCTAGGTCTTACAAGGCAATCCAGCGTCTGCTTTGTTAGCGGGGACATTCCTCACCTTTGGAGCCCTGCGCTCCCACGTGAGAAGTTAGCCCAGCCCGAGGCTGCCGTGAAGCGGGGCAGCCGACGGCCGTGTGGTGAGGCCACAAGTAGCTTTTGCAGCCCTAGCTGAGGTCCCAGCCAGCAGCCAGCAGCGGCCACCGGATGCATGAAGAGGACGGTCACGTCCAAGTGATCCCAGCCGTGGCCACCAGCTGTCTTTTTGCTGAGGTCCAGATGTTGTGGAGGAGAGATGAGCTATACCCCCTGGGCCCTTCCAGTTCCTAACCTAGCCCACAGGATTAGGGTAGTAATGATGGTTTTATTACTCCCACTGAGTTTAGGGTAGTTCCAGGAATAACTGGAACAACATATAGGATTCCTAGACAGTGAACACACATGTGCCAACATCCATACTAAACACAGTACACGCATCTACACCCACCCTGGAGACTTCTCTACGCCTCCTAAAGGGAGGGGCTCCACATCTACCTCAAAGAATGCACACTTGTCAATCGCCTGCCTAAAGTCTCTTGGCTGAGAAACCCTGTCCCCTCCCTTATCTGATCCATACACCTTTCTAACCACCCAACCAACCCCTTTGTGTCCCAAGTAAAGCAGAAGTTGTGGCTGAAGTCATTAATAGGCCTGCAATCTCTGCCCAGGGAGGCCCTTTGCTAGAATAGCCACCAGACTGTCCCTGCGTGGTCCGGGGACAGACCCCTGTGAGACCAGCTCCATCACTTTCAGAATTGTGGACTACCTCACCTTCCACGGGAGCTGGGTAATAGTGAACCCACCAACAGTATTTCACTATGCGGCGGGCACTGACTTCATCCTCAGAAGAACTCGGTGAGGTAGGTATTGTCATCACCTCTTTTGTGTGAATGGAAAACTGCGTGGGTACAGAGGTTTAGACACGTGTGGGGCAACAGTGAGTTCGTGGTGGGGCTGGGATTTGGGCCCAGGCTCCCACCCAGTAAGCTGGGCTGCCCTTACTAGAGCTAAGAGTTTTTACTGATACGTTTTCAAGTAGGTCATGGGATGTAAAATTCAAAAAGCATGAAAGCATATATAGTAAAAGGTCTCGCCCCACCCTCCCCCCCCCCCCCCCCCCCCCCCCCAGGACCTAGGCAAAGGACTGTTGTATTCTTTGACAGTAAAAACTTCCTTTTGTTATGCCTTGTGTGCCAGGTACCGTGCCAAGGACTTTGTATAATCTCATTTATCATCCCACTAACCTAGGGAAGTAGTTGTGTCTTTTTTATTATTATTTTTGTTTTAGCATGCAAGTGAGGGAGAGGGGTAGAGGGAGAGAGAGAATCTTACGCAGCTGAGCATCGAGCACGACACAGGGCTCGATCCCACGACCCTGGGATCATGACCTGAGCCTAAATCAAGAGTTGGACGTGCAACCGAGTGACCCAGGCACCCCGGGAAGTAGTTTTTAACTATGAAGAAATGTCAAGTCAGGGAGTTTAAAGAACTTACCTGCGGGGACAGCGCCAGTTAGTAGAGCGAGGGCGTGTGTGCTCAGGCATCCTGACTCTGCACTGACGCCCCTCCTGCCGCGCTCCAGCACTGCTCCGTGGTCGAGTGGCCAGGGTGGCCTCAGCTGGGAGCTAGTGAGAAACGCACAGCATGGAGGGGCGCCTGGGTGGCTCAGTCGGTTAAGCATCCGACTCTTGATTTCAGCTTAGGTGATGATCTCATGGTTCATGAGTTCAAGCCCCACATCGGGCTCTGTGCTGACAGTGCAGAGCCTGCTTGGGATTCTCTCTCTCTCCTCCCTCTCTGCTTGTGCTTGCTTTCTCTCTCTCTCAAAACTAGACATTAAAAATTAAAAGAAATGCACAGCATGGGGCCACCCCCCAGCATCCCTCTCCTGCTGAATCAGAAGCTGCCCTTTTTTTCCAGATCCACCCCCGGGGGTGGGGGCTCACAGTTTGAGGAGCTCCACTGGCCTGGAAGATGTTTGACGTGACCTACACCCCACCTCCCCCCCTCCCGCCATGCAGCACACAGAGAAGCCCCACCAGGAACCTTCTGAGGACTGGTTTGCAGAGTGAACTCACTGCTGGGTGCTGAGAAATAAATCTGGTTTCTAGCGCTCAGAAATCCCTCTGCGTCGGGGACAGACACACCCGGAAGTGGTAACAATGCCACATATAGGCGATTATGTGCCAAGCATATAATCTTGGTCTGTTCTTGCTCTGCAAATGCTCAAAATAGCCTTAAGGAGACAGGTACTACCATCCTGTTTTACAGATGAGAAAACTGAGGCCAGAGACAGAAAATAGTTGGCCTAGAGTTCCACAGCTAGCCGGTGAAGGGGCCTGGAGCTGAGGCTTCCGCTTCCAGACGGTGAGCAGGGGCTTGTGTTCTGTCAGATGGCGTCACTAGTATTTCAAGCACTCTTCTGGACAGTCCAGCTTTCCTTTCCTTTCCTTCTGGCCCTTAACCTCCCACGCCTCGCTAGTGCTTCTCTCTGAAGGCACTCGCTCTCCATTCTAGAAGCACAAGTGGCCATAGTTCACCTGTGAGAAAAGCTGCACTGAGTGATTCACGTCCCTCAAAAAAGAACCCTGTCATGAGCAGTGACTCAGCACCTCTTATATTTAAAGGTGTGATCAGGGAGGGGGGACAGTCTCGCTGTGTACTCACATCCAGGCTGAGTCTCAAAAGTGGAACATTTCATGAAAAGGACTGCCTCCCGTGTCAGCCCCTGCCTGTCCCCGCGCTTTTCTGGAAGAGGTCAGAGCTGAGGTTATAGACACCAGCTGTCAAAACAGGGAAACTCTGGCTCTATTCTAGGATCCTCTCAGGACTTTCTGAAGCATTCCACAGAATTCTTTCTGGAGTTAAGCTGCTGGAATAAAACAATTACACTGGCCCCAGGCCACAGAACTATCAGTAAGAATTTGCTGGCAGGGTTTTTTTTTCTTGAGTAAAGAAGATAAAGTAAAAAGGTCTGATTCAGAGGGCAGGCTTAGGTCGCCAGAAGTCCCACCCCAAACCCAGGGCCTGGCTTAGGGACAAACAGAAAGAGGTGGGGCACGCTGAGCCCACCCTGTCATTTAAGTGGAGTTTCCTAAAACATCTGGGATGAAGTGACAAAAGCCATGAAGACTGCACCCGTGAGCGGCCAGGGCCCAGCGCCCGACCTGGGGAAACGTTCGCACCCCCTGCACACTCAGCCCCCGATGGCCTCCTGGTCCTTCCCGAGTCAATCGTTACCCTAACTTTGGTCTGTTTCTTATATTACAGTCTTTCTTTAAAGGAAACAGAGAGGAAACAGTAAACGAGGCTGGAAGGAAACAAATGGGAGTCAATTGTGAGGAAACCAGCTGCAGATCTGTCTGCCAAGGGGGATGATGGCTCAGCGTGGCAGGTGAGGCTCCTGGAGAGTCTGCAGATGAAGCACAGATAGAATGTATCTTTTATTAAGTAGAGAAAACTGGGAATTCTACTACGTGACACAAAGGTTCCAGTTTGAGCGGACTCCACAGAAACCCTTCCCATCCACACGCGCCTCTAGCCGGGAAGATTGCGCTGCCTCCCCGACCACAGGTGCCACGCGGAGCTGATTCACGCTACTGCGCACACAGTCACCTCCGGGTCGCCCCAAGGGGCGGGGGCCGAGGGCATGGCGGGTCTCAGAGAGCTACGTTACAAGTAAACTCGTGCTGACTTTTTCAGGAGTCCCTCGTGAGACTTTATTTTAAAGGGTCCGCGCAGTGGGCCGTGGGGCAGAGGGCTGCGTAAGCGGTGTCGTGTGGCCAAGTGGAATGTCCCAATCTGTGGACTCGTGGCGGGTGACCAGTCCGGTCAGGCATTGTAGGAAGAGGACGACACGCTGCCACCGTGGCCTGTCCAGTTGGTGTGGATGAACCGTCCGGGGTTGGCTAAGAGTTCGTAAGTGTGAGCCCCGAAGTAATCCCGCTGAGCCTGGAAAACAAGGAATTGGACGGGTTGGGATAACACGGGGACACGGACCCTCGGGCCGTGTCGATGTTTACCACCTGCTCCGAAAGCTTACCTGGATAAGGTTGGCGGGCAGCATCTCGTGTCTGTAGCCGTCGTAGAAGGAGAGGGCGGTGGTGAAGCAGGGCATGGGGATGCCCGCCCGGACACCGGTGCTCACCGTCCGCCGCCAGGAGTCCTGAGCCAGAAAGAGCCAAAGACTCCGGGTCAGCCCCCAGAGAGGAGAACGGGTTCCATTTGAAATGACAACGCTCACGGGCATCGATGCTGGTGAGGGAAACACAAAGCCCGGTGAGGCAGAATTCCCACACCGCCCAGCTCTGGGCTACCTACCTGGCAGTTTTCAACAGCAGACTTAAAAAAGTCATCCAGTAGTAGATTCTGAAGGCGTGGGTTCCGATCGAATGCGTCTTTTATCTTTCCTAGGAACACGCTGAAACAAGCAAGAGGGAAGAAACCAATGAAACTTCACCTCCGCGCGTTCAGTGCCTGCCAGAAGGCAGGGAAGTAAGCCGGAAGCTGGTACATCGGCCCGCGAGGTACAGAGTTACTCTCCTTATCCCTTCAAGCCGGCTGTTTGCTCAGTGAAAACAGAGCCCACATCCCACGAGGCAAGGCCAGAGGGCATGACCGTCCTCCCAGAACCAGTTTAAAGGGAGTAGGGTAGACAGTCTAGTTAGAACAGCCGACCCCGTCCTGTCGCCAGCGAGGGGACTGGCCGCGCACATCCTAGGGAAACCGTCCCCAGGTGCAAGGCCGCGACTCCCAGCACGGTGCCGCGGCGCGTCCCCGCACTTACCTCCTGATGATGCAGCCCCCCCTCCACATCAGGGCGATGCCACCGTAGTTAAGGGTCCAGCCGAATTCCGTGGCGGCTTGTCTCAGCAGCATAAAGCCTTGCGCGTACGAGATGATCTTGGAAGCATACAGGGCCTACGGAACGACGGACCCGTCAGAGCTACGGTTAGCCACGTCCACCCCGCGGGCAGGGCCGGGCCTGGCGCGGACAGCGGTGTCAGGACGGGGCTGGACTCTGCCGCCCCCACCCGGGGCCTCCCACATCTCCACGGGCTGCTCCCACCCCCACTGCCACCCAAGGCGCCAACCACGACCACTGCCAGGGAGCGGGCCCCACCTTCTGAATGTCCTCCAGGAATGATTTCTTATCACCTTCAAACTGGATCTTTTGGGGACCCTTCAGCTTTTGGCTGGCTTGAACCCTCTCGTCCTTCAGAGATGATAAGCACCGAGCAAAAACTGCCTCTCCTACGTGGGAGAGAGGATAACGTTACCGAAGTTCACACGTAAAACTGGACAGAAAAGCGTACACGTAAGCCCGAGAAGTTGAGGAAAAAATAGAAATGGAGCCGGATCTCCAATTGTGCAAAGAGCCGGAAGTCTCAGTCTTAGGCCACAAAATCTAACATGGCTCAGAAAGAACTTTTTTTTTTAAGTTTATTTATTTACTGAGAGAGAGAGAGAGAGAGAGAGAGAGAGAGGGAGCGTGCACAGAGGAGGGGCAGAGAGAGAGAGAGAGAGAGAGAGAGAGAGAATCCCAAGCAGGCTCTGCCCTGTCAGCAAAAAGCCCAACTCAGGGCTTGATTCCAGGAACCGTGAGATCATGACCTGAGCCAAAACCAAGACTCGGATGCTTAACCAACTGAGCTACCCAGATGCCCCAGGAAGAACGTTTATACAAAACTCTAGACAGCTGACTTGGAAACTAAAACTCCACAAACAAGTCAATCTTCCAACATAATGTAGGCATCAACCACAAAAATCAACATGCAACTCAATGGGGAGTTTTGCAGAAAAAGCGAGGAGGTAAAGCCACCATGATTCACAATTACTCTGTTGGTCCCCAAGTCAAATTTCAATTTCAATTGAGAGGACTTTAATTTTTAAATGCTCATCAAAGACTCTACTTTAAAAGTACTCGCTACCCCTGAAAAACTAGCGAATAACAGGCAGCCTCAAAATTTAGTAGGAGGCTCAACTATGGCGGCATTGCCTGCACACGGGGGGTGGTGTGAAACCACTAGAACACTGAGAAGTAACCTAGACTCACCCCTCAAAACACTCCATTTTCTATTTGTGAAAATGTAGTTTCCAGTACATCTATAATCACCACAACTTTGTTTCACTGGACTAAAAAACATTTTAGAAAGGTATTTTCAAATCAAGACATTTAGTATCTTCAAGAACTAACCCTTATAAAAGACTACTCGCTCAACTGACAAGGTCTTTTTTTTTTTTTTAATGTTTATTCATTTTTGAGAGGGGGGGAAGGGGCAGAGAGAGAGAGAGAGAGACAGAGAGAGAGAGAGAGGGAGATACAGAATCGGAAGCAGCTCCAAGCTCCGAGCTGTCAGCACAGAGCCCGACACGGGGCTCGAACCCACAAGATCCTGACCTGAACGGAAGTCAGACACTTTACTGATTGAGCCAACCAGGCGCCCCTCAACTGATAAGTTCTCTAATTAGAAGAATTCCTCTAGCCATTCCTTTCCCCGCAGACAAAAATGAAGTAAACTCTCTGGGGACCAACAAAGGGCTTTGTTTTTGAGGAAAGGGTACCAGCCACACACACTCGAGAACGCTGGGTAGTCCTTCTGTCCTTCTGTCCCCAGGCAGCCCCCTGGCCTGCACACACCCAATGACTCGGCACAAGCAGAAGGAAGTATCTGTGCAAGGCCACTGGCACCAGGAGGCCAGTGTGGCGCAAGCCCTCGGCGTTACTCAAGGCTCAGCCCGAAGACTTACTTCCCCGATAGTTCAGCAAACACACACGGTGCCCATCCAGGGATTAAGCCTGGCCTGCCTCTGCCGGGCAGAAGGGGTACACCGTCTCTCAAACAAGAGAGTGGGATCCTTTCTGAGCCCGCAATACTCTCCCATTTGGGTCAGTGATGACTACACTGTTCCCAGCTATTGTCCCCTTGGTCCCCAGCCCAGGCAACACTCAGATTTGCTAAACCTCGGCCACTTCCTTCTGCCTGCTTCTCCTTACGATGTCTCACAGCCCCAGCTCACTGTCACCAAGGAGCCATAATTAATCAGGATATCAGAAGGAGGGAGGAGGCCAGGGAGGGAAAGACAACCTTTAACCGGAAGGGTGAGGAGGAAACGGTGTTTTATTGGAAAGGGAGCCGTTCTGCCATCAGCAAAGATCAGCCTTTCATTACACACACTAGACCCCTTGTTTTATTCTTTTCTTTTCTTTTTTTAAATTAATTTGTTGGGTTTTTAAAAGGACACCTTTTAAAAGGTGCTGTCCGGGCACCCCGTTCTCCTTTTTCACTCTTGCCATAAATATAGCTATTTTATTCTGAAAGGACCAACTTGTGGTTTTACTAATCCTCATTATTTGTTCTCTATTTCTGCTTTCTATGATTTCCTTCGCCCTGTATCTTTTTGAGTTTGAGGCTTAGCTCACGGCTACAAGACAAACAACATGCATGAAAAGGAGACACACCAATGGTCAGGACAGTGGCTTTCTTCTACAAGAAGGGCAAGGAACTTAGGACAACAATGTTAAAGTACTTGAAATGTGTAGGCAGTATTTTATTTTTAAAATATCGGGGGGGGGGAACCTCAGCAAAATATTAATAAATGCTGAGTACATAAGCTTATGTTATTCTCTGAACTTTTGTATGAAAAACTTCATTACAGTGATCTGACCCATTAGAAAGTCATGGAGGTCGCCGACTACAGTTCAATCACTAAGACAAAAACTATCCCAGGGGCACCTGGGTGGCTCAGTCGGTTAAGCCTCTGGCTCTTGATTTCGGCTCAGGTCATGATCTCATGATTCACGGGTTCGAGCCTAACGTCAGGCTCTGCGCTGAGAGTGCGAGCCTGCTTCGGGTTCTCTCTGTCCCTCCCCTACTCATGCTCTCTTTCTCTCTCTCTCAAAATAAATAAATAAACTTAAAAAAAAACACAAAAAGCTATCCCAAAGGTCAAACTGGAGAAGAAAGCCAAGAATTTCCAAATGTATCTCAAAGTCCGTATGACTGAGAGGAGGTTACCGGGAAGAGACTGAACAACGTCAGCCTCGCACACCAGAAGAGCAGAACGCGCTCTGGAGGCTGACGAGGGCTGCACGCATTGTCCAAAGACCCGCTCCTTAGCTGCCAGTCTACACCAATTTTCCAGGAGGACGTCAAGAGCAAAACAATGAGATAAAAGGCTCCAGGTGGAAGCTGCACCTTACCGATGAGGGTGACAGGAACGCCGTACTCCAGGGCCGAGATGGCAGTCCACTTCCCTGTGCCCTTCTGCCCCGCGCTGTCCCTGATCTTCGGCAGCAGGTGTTTGCCGTCGCTGTCTTGGAACTTGAGGATGTTGGCTGTGATTTCAATCAGGAACGAGTCGAGCTCGGTCTTATTCCATTCCTCAAATGCCTAGTGCAGGACGTGAGAGGAAACAGTGTGAGAGAAACCAGGGCCACACGGGAGAAGCCCCCTTAACCGGCTCACTGCTTTCCTCTGCAAATGCTCACCGATGCTCACAATTTGCTCAGCACGTGAGGCCAACAGGCTCTAAGAATGTGCCTGAACGCTGCTCCCCGAGCTGAGCTCTCTGCTCCCCAGGAGGCAGTTGTATCTATTTCCACCCGGTTATGCTGACTTCCGATTGCCAGCACAGCTCTTTCCCCCGAGGCAAGCGCCCCTCGCCCCACACCATCGCCTCCTCAGAGGCCTTCCCTGCTCCCCTCATCTATATCTACCCCTTACAACAGTTTCCTCCTCTTTGTAACAGGTACCACCAGCGGGCTTCATCTATTTATTTATTTTCATGTTTTTGAGAGAGAGAGAGAGAGAGAG